>NW_028153540.1:29110-85926 GCF_964211835.1 Anser anser
ACCCCGTCCCCCCCCCCGCCCCACGGGGGACCCATAAAGAACCCCCCGCCCCACGGAGCGCCCCCCCGGACCCCACCGGGGGCCCCCTGCACAACCCCCGTAGGGGACCCCGCATCGCGTAGGGTGCCCCCAGACCCCACAGGGGACCCCCCATGTCCCAGGGGACCCCCACACCCCGTAAGGGACCCCATATCCCATAGGACCCCAGAAGCAGCCCCCACAGCCCATAGGGGACCCCACATTACATAGGTACCCCATAAGGAGCCCCCCCCCCCAGGGAACCCCATATCCCATAGGGACCCCATATCCCATAGGGACCCCATAAGGAGCCCCCCCCAGGGACCCCATATCCCATAGGACCCCATAAGGGAGCCCCCACCCCACAAGTGACCCCATATGCCATAGGGGACTCCAGAAGCAGCCCCCACACCCTGTAATGGACCCCATATTACATAGGTACCCCATAGGAAGCCCCCCCCCCAGGGGACCCCATATCCCATAGGGACCCCATAAGGAACCCCCACACCCCATAAAAGACCCCATATCCCATAGGGACCCCAGAAGCAGCTCCCACAGCCCATAGGGGACCCCATATTACATAGGTACCCCATAAGGAGCCCCCCCCCAGGGTACCCATATCCCATAGGGACCCCATAAGGAGCCCCCACACCCCATAAAAGACCCCAATAAAGGAGCCCCACACCCCACAAGTGACCCCATATGCCATAGGGGACCCCAGAAGCAGCCCCCACAGCCCATAGGGACCCCATATTACATAGGTACCCCATAGGAAGCCCCCCCAGGGACCCCATATCCCATGGGACCCCATATCCCATAGGAACCCCATAAGGAGCCCCCACACCCCATAAAAGACCCCAATAAGGAGCCCCACACCCCGTAAGGGACCCCATATCCCATAGGGGACCCCAGAAGCAGCCCCCACAGCCCATAGGGGACCCCACATTACATAGGTACCCCATAAGGAGCCCCCCCCCAGGGGACCCCATATCCCATGGGGACCCCATAAGGAGCCCCCACACCCCGTAAGGGACCCCACATTACATAGGTACCCCATAGGAAGCCCCCCCCCCCAGGGGACCCCATATCCCATAGGGACCCCATATCCCATGGGGACCCCATAAGGAGCCCCCACACCCACAAGTGACCCCATATCCCATAGGGGACCCCAGAAGAAGCCCCCACACCCCATAAGGGACCCCATAAGGAGCCCCCCCCCCCCCAGAGGACCCCATATCCCCAGGGGTAACCCCCAAACCCCATAGGGGACCCGGGGGGCGGGGGGGGGCGGCTTGGGGTGCCCCCACCCCACAAAGACACCGCACCGCAGCCGTTTTCACCCCAATTCTTTCCGGGTACAAAACCGCGCCCGCGCCACGAAACCGGTACAAAACCCCCCCGGGACCCCCCCCCCCAACCCCAAATTTTAGGGGGGGTCCCCACTTTTTGGGGGGTCCCCAATTTTTTTTTGGGGGGGGGTCCCCAATTTTGGGGGGCGGGTCCTAAAGCACTTGGAAGCGGGGAAACGAGTCCTGGATAGCGGGGGGGGGGGTCCTGGGGGGGGGCAAAGATGATGATGATGATGATGAAGATGATGGGGGGGGGCCAGGACCCCCAAAGACCCCCCCGGACCCTGTGGGACCCCAAAATGCCCCCCCCCAACCCTGCTGAGTGATGGGGACACGTGGACCCCAAAGCGCCCCCCCCCCCCCCAAAAATTGGGGACCCCCCCAATAAAAACCCATCCCAAAGTCCATAGGGGGAGGGGGGGGGCACAGAGGCAGCCCCCCCCCCCCCCGTTCCCCCCCCCAGCTCAAAACGAGGTCTCGTTGAGCCGGGATTTGGGGGGCACCGGGGGGGCCACGGGGACCCCGTCGGGGGCAGCGGCCGCGGGGGGGGGGGCAGCGGGCGGGGGGGGGGCTTTGCCCCCCCTGCCCCCAGGCCGGGGGGGTGTGGGGGGGGCTTGGGCGCGGGCCAGCTCCTGGCAGCGCTCCACGAAGCTGGGGGGGGCGGCGGGGGGGGCGGCGGCGGCAGCGGGGGGGGGGGTTGGGGCCCGCCCCCCCCCCCCGCCGCCTTTGGGGGGCTTCTCCTGGGTCCCGTCGCTGCCTTGGGAGTGGAGGCTGGGGAAGAGGGGGGGGGCAAGGTGAAATTTGGGGGGGGGGTGCGGGGGGGGGGGGGAGAAAAGGGGGGCAATGAAATTGGGGGGGGGGGACACTCGAAACCAGGGGGAACAACCCAAAACTGGGGGGAAATGACTAAAATTGGGATGGAGGGGGGGCACCGAAAACGGGGGGAACAACCCGAAAGTGGGAGGGGGGGCACACAAACGGGGGGGGGGCCAAAATTGGGATGGGGGGCACCTGAAAGGGGGGGGACCAACCCGAAATTGGGATGGGGGGGCACCCAACTGGGAGGGAACCCAAAATTGGGGGGAACAACCCCAAATTGGGAGGGGGGGGGCACCCAAAAGGGGAGGGACGACCCAAAATGGGAGGGGGGGAGGGGGGGGGGACTCAAAATTGGGAAGGGGGAGGCACCCAAATTTAGGGGGGGGGCAAAATTGGGAGAACTCCCAAAACTGGGGGGGGGCACCCAAAATTGGTGGGGAAACCCCAAAATTGGGAACTCTAACACCCAAAAACGGGACAAAACGCCCACAACTGGAAGGGGGGGGGGGCACCCAAATTTAGGGGGAGGACCCAAATTTAGGGGGAGGACCCAAATTTAGGGGGAGGACCCAAATTTAGGGGGAGGACCCCCCCCAGTTTATTTTTTTTTTTTGGGGGGGGGGGGGGGGGGGGGCACCCAAATTTGGGAAGGAAGGAGGTGGGGGAACACCCAAGATCGGGTAGGAGGAGCGTGGAGGACACCCCAAATTGGGGAAATCACCCAAATTTTGGGGAAAACCGCCCAATTTTTTTGGGGGGGGGGGGGGGGGTCCGTACCTGGTGGTGGAGCCCCGGGGGGGTCCCGGGGGGGCAACGGAGGCGGCGGGGCTGAGCTCGGGGGTGCGGACGAGGGCCAGGTCGCACTGCTCCAGCTGCTGCAGCAGCTCCCGCTCCGTGGGGCCTCCGCCCTCTACGGGAGGCCACCGGTGAGGCCGAGGCCACCACGGCGAGGTTGGGGGGGGGGGGGACGGGGGACAAGGACCCCCCCCGGGGCAGGGGGGGGGGTCACCCTTACCTGGGGGCTTCCCCAGCATCCCATGGCGGTGGTGAGGTCCCAGAGCTGGAGGCTGCCGTTGGCGTGGCCGGTGAGGAGGCAGCGGCGAGGCCGGGAGCCGATGCGCCGCGAGGCCTCGCACTCGTGGACGGTGAAGGCCGTGATGGCCGAGCCGTCCACCGCCCGCACCTCGCAGATCCTTTTTTTTGGGGGGAGGGACGGGACGACACGTGAGGAGATTGGGGGGGGGGGACACGGAGGTCTCGGGGAGGCCCGTGGCGGCCTCCCCGGAGACCTCCGGGGGCCCTCGGAGGCCGCTGGGGAGGCTTAAAGGGTTTGAGGGCCTCCTAAAGGGTTGTGGGGGGCCTCTAAAGGTCTTAGTGAGCCTCTACGGGCTCGTGGGTGGGCCCCCAAAGACCCTTCATGACCATCGATGGGCCCCCAAAGACCTTTGGGGCCCCCCAATGACCATCGATGGGCCCCCAAAGACCTTCAGGGTCCCCCAAAGACCTTTGGGCGCCCCAGTGACCATTGATGGGTCCCCAAAGAGCTTCAGCCCCCCCAAAGACCTTTGGACCCCCTTAATGACCATCATTGGTCCCTCAAAGACCTTTGGGCCCCCCAATGACCACTGGGACCCCTCAATGACCATTGATGGGCCCTCAAATACATTTGGGGCCCCCCAGTGGCCATCACCAGGCCCTCAAAGACTTTTGGGGCCCCCTTAATGACCATCGATGGTCCCCCAAAGACCTTTGGGGCACCCCAATGACCATCGATGGTCCCCCAAAGACCTTTAGCGCCCCCCAAAGCCAACTGGAGGCCCCCCAAAGCCCCAGGGGGCACCCCGAAGCGCCCCCCTCACCTCTTTCCGGTGGACGACAGCCTCACGAAGACCTGGCAGGCGTCGGGCACCACCTTCTGGATGAAGACCTGCTGCTCGTCACGCTCCCCGAAGGGCCCTGCCGGTACCGTGGGGGCTCAGCACCGGGCTCGGTGTCCCCGCGGGGACATTGTCCCCGCGGACAACGTCCCTCACCCTGTCCCCGTACCGATATCGGTGCCGGCGGCGCAGCCGGCGTGGCCGTCAACGTCCTCCAAGGCCAAGACCTTGAAGGAGGCCAACGGCGTGGAGCCGGGTTGGGTGGAGATCATCCCGCGGAAGCGCGTCACCGTCCAGGTCCGCACATGGTTGTTGTCGGCGCACACTGGGGGGGGGGGGGACGGGACGAGGGACGGGTGACAACGTGGGGAGGGGGGACACACGCGGGTGCCCCGCGTCCCCGAGGGGTCGCCGCGGCACCCACCGGAGATGAGGTGCTTCTCCGACAGCATGATCTTGGTGACGGGGCTGCGATGCACGGTGAAGGTCTGGAAGAGCTGGGGGCCCGAGCCCACCGTCTCAGGGTGCTGCACGATCACCCGCACCACGCCCGAGCTGGTGCCGTAGGCGATCTCGATCCAGTTGCCGCTGTCGCCTGGGAAGAGACCCGAAACGGTCGCTTTTCGGCCCAAAAAAAAGCTTAGTTGGGCGGCAGTTCCTGGTTGAGACGCGGAGGGCTCGGAGAAGAGCTCGTCAGGATGTCCCCAGGGTGGTGGCACCTCCGCGGGGTGACGAGGACTCAAGAACTAGGCCGGGAGGTGGCACAAGGACGTCCCCAGGATGATGGGGACCTCCTCGAGGTGACGGGGACCTCCCTAGGGTGACAAGGACCTCCTCGAGATGACGGGATCCTCCACAGAGTGACAAGAACCTCCTTGAGGTGATGACGACCTCCCTAGGGTGATGGGGACCTCCCCAGGGTGACGGGGACCTCCTTGAGGTCACAGGGACAACGCCAGGAGGTGGCAAAGGACCTCTGCGAGGTGACGAGGACCCCCTCGAGGTGACGGGGACATCCCCAGGGTGATGAGGACCTCCTCGAGGTTACAAGGACCACACCAGGAGGTGGCACAAGGAGCTCCTCAGGGTGACAAGGACCTCGTCGAGAAGACGGGGGCCTCCCTAGGGTGACAAGGACCCCCCCCCCAGAGGTGACAAGGGCCCCTCTTGAGGTGACAAGGACGCTCACTGCTCTTGGGCGTGAGGTAGACGCTGAGTGCGGTGACGGCGTCCTCCGAGGGGTCGCGGTACAGCTCGGTCACCAGCAGGTCGTTGTCCTTCATGCGCAGGGGAAACTTCTGGACGTCTGCAGGACGGGGCGGGGACCGTCACCGCGGGCCACCGGGGCCACCCCCAGTTGTCCCCGCGGTGTCCCCAAGGGCCTCCTCACCCACGTAGTAGATGGAGCCGTTGTTGCAGCCGAGGAGGAGGAAGGTGCCGGCGGCGTCGTAGCTGTTGATGGGCACCACGTCCTGGATCTGCGGCGGGGGAGGATGAGGAGGGACCCCCCCGGTGGCGTCACCTCCCCCCGGCTTGTCCCCAAGGCCACCGCTCACCTGCCAGTGCTTGGTGACGGCGTTCCAGACGCCGATCTTGCCCGTGTGGCTGGCGGCGATGAGCTGGTTGCCCACGAAGAAGACGGCCTCCACGGGGACGCCGAGGCGGAAGACGCCTTTGGGTGCCGGGACGCGAGACGTTGGGGTGACACGTTGGGACACGGGGACGTCCCCCGGCGTCCCCGAAAGCGCCACCCACCGATCTCGCTGCCGTCGCCGTCGCCCTGCAGGGCCCAGAGGATGATCTCGCTGCAGGACGCCGCCGCCACCATCTTGTCGTGGTCGCCCAAGGGGCCGCCCAGGACCTTGGCGTTGAGGGCGACGCGCTCGATCACCCAGTCCAGCCGCGGGCTGCAGAAGGCCTGCTGCCACCCCGACGTCTCCTTCAACCTGGGGACGAGAACGAGGGGACGGCGGGGACGCTGAGGGGACGGCGGGGACGCCCCCGGGTGCTCCCCCCACCCCCCACCCCAAGCACCCACCTGTAGCAGACGAGGAACTGCGCGTAGGCCACGGCGATCCAGTTGTGGTGGCCGCACACCACGCGCACCATGCCGGCGTCACCCGCTGCGGGACAACGCGGGGGGGTGTCACCGGGCTCGGTGGCACCCTGGGGGGGGTGGCATCCACCCCGGCGTCACCCATCCTTACCCGTGGGGGGGGCTCGGTCGTCCCCGAGGCGCCCCAGGAGCCCGGCGGCGTGCCCGGGGTTGGGGGGCATGGTGTTGCTGCGGCGCACCGGCGCTCGTTCCCCGGGGGGCCGCGGCCCCCCGACGCTGTGCCGGCTGCGGCGTTTGGCCGGGAGGGCTGCGGTGGGGGGGGGAGGGCGGCGTCACCACCCTGAGGACCGGTGGCACCCCTTGGTGGCCCCCACCCCCGTGCCGGTGTCCCCCCCCCAAGTCACCTGGAGGCGGCAGGTAGCCGTTGAAGAGGACGCTGCCGCAGGACGAGCGGTCCAGCTCCTCGCGCAGCTGCAGGCGGCGGACTTTGGGGGGGCCAAAAAAAAAAAGGGGGGGGGGAGGGGGACGTGAGTCCGTGTCGCGTGTCCCTCTCCCCCCGCCCCATGTCACCGTGACCCCCCCCCGGGGCGTCACCGAGGGGGGTGATGCCGTAGAACTGGGCCTCGTGCAGCAGCAGGGGGGTGGCGACGCCGCGGGGGTCGAGCTCCTTGGTGCGGAGGAAATTGAGGATGGGGGCGAAGACGGTGGGGTCGCGGTCGATGAAGATCTGTGGGGGGCGGGGGGGGCATAAAAATGAGGGGGGGGGGGCATGAAAATGGGAGGGGGGGGGCTTAGGGAGGGGTCTCGGTAAGGGGGGAGGGGGGTTTGGGGCGCTCACCGCTCCCGTCTCATCGCGCAGGGTGGAGATGCGGCCGCTCAGGAGGCTGCGGGGGGGGGGGGACGGGAACAAAGGTCAGCGCCCCCCCCCCCCGGCCCCAGAGAACCCCCCCCAGCCCCTCAGAGACCCCTCCAGCCCCCCCCAGCTCCCTATAACAGCCCCCCAAGCCC
The DNA here is from genome assembly GCF_964211835.1 of Anser anser. NCBI lineage: Eukaryota > Metazoa > Chordata > Aves > Anseriformes > Anatidae > Anser > Anser anser. Next base: position 36,238 of record NW_028153540.1, read on the forward strand.
TTAGATACCCCGCCAACCCCTCCTGGGACCCCCCCACCACCCCTCCCCAATCCCTCCTGGGACACCCCCCAACCCCTTACGACCCCCCGAGCCCACCTCAGGACCCCCAAGACCCCTTCAGGACCCCTCGAGACCCCCCCCCCAGCTCACCAAGACCCTCCAGACCCCCCCCCCCCCAAATCCCTCATGGGACCCCCCCGGCCCCTTACAACACCCCCAGAACCCCTCAGGACCCCCGAGACCCCTCCCCAACCCCTCCTGGAACCCCCCCGGCCCCTCAGGACCCCCCCCCACGACCCCCCCAGGACCCCCCAGCCCCTCAGGACCCCCCCGCCCCCCCCACATCCCCCCAGGATCCCTCCTGGGACCCCCCCCAACCCCTCAGGACCCCCCCCAGGACCCCTGAGACCCCCCCAAACCCCTCCTGGAACCCCCCCGGCCCCTCAGGACCCCCCCCCACGACCCCCCCGGCCCCCCCCCGCCCCCCCCACCTAGAGAAGAAGGAGTCGGGGATCCAGGTCAGGGTCTGCCGGGAGGTGCTGAACCTGCGGGGGGGGGGGCACGGGGGGGGGGTGTCAGGTCCCGGGGGGGTCCCGGGGGGGTCCCGGGGGGTCCCCGGGGGGGTCCCGGCCCCTCACGCGCCTCCTGCCGCCCACGTTCAGCTCCACCACCTCGGCCCCGCCCGGCCCCGCCATGGCCGCGGCGGCCGCCGCCGCTCGCCCTCATTGGCCGCCCGCCGCCGCTCGCCCCGCCCACCGCCGGCCTCCCATTGGGTGCCGCCGCCGGAGGCCGCGGGTTTATTGGAGGGAGCTCGGCGCGCCGCGCGGCGATTGGCCGAAGGGAGGAGAGGAGGGGCGGGGATATCAGGGAGAGGGGCAGCCTCTTAAAGGGGCAGGCGCAGCATTTAGCGGGGAAGGGGGGGGGTGCAGCTGTTTTCGGGGAGAAAAGCAGCGATTTTGGGGGGGGCGCTTTCATGGGGGGGGTCACGGGCTTGGGGGGGGGGGTCAGCTCCGTCCCCCCGCTCCGCAACCCCGCCCCGAGGTCCCTTCCCTCCCGCCAGGCCCCCCCCAACCCCATGGGTCCCCCCCAAAAAAGGGCCCCCCCCCCCCCCGAGTCCCCCCCCCCCAACACAACACTCGGACGCCTCCATTTCTTGCGGGGGGGGGGGCAGTTTATTACATTTGTACATTTATCACAGCGCGGGGGGAGGGGGGGGGACGGAGCGGGGGGGGAGGCTGTTTCAATTAATTAATTATTTTTTGGTTAATTTCCTGGCTTTTGGTAAAATCTTTACAAACTCTGCCCCCCACCCCCCCGCCCCCCAAAAAAGGGGGGTGGCCCCCCCAAAAGTGATGGGACCTCCCCCCCCCCCCCCCGGGGCTCTATGGCTTGTGCATGGGATGGGGGGGGCCGGGAGACCCCCGGAAGGGTGGGGGGGGGCGAGGGGGTCCACCCCGGCCCCGTGGCCTCGCCCCCTCCCCAAATTATTGGGGGGCGGGGGGGTTGAAAAAATTTGGGGGGGGGGGGGGGGCGGGGAGCAGAGCGAGAGGGGTCCTCCCGCCTCCCCCCCTCCCGCCGCAATGGGAAGCGGTAGGGGCGGAGACGTCACTTCCGGCGGCGCTCCGCCCCCTCCCGCCGCGGCCCCCCCTCGTCGGTTGATGACGTAGTGGTGGGCGGGGCCGCGGCGCGCGCAATCTCCGCGTGCTCCCGCGCGCTGGCCGCCAGGGCGCGCAGCCAGGCGCGCATCTCCTCCTATTGGGGAGGGGGTCGCGGGGGGGTCCGGGGGGGGGTGAAAGCCGCGAGGAAACGGGAAATAAAGCAATAGTAAAAAGGGAAAGTAAAAGTGGGATTCAAAAATGGGGGGTGGGATGGGGAAAAAGGGGGAAAAAAAAAAAAATAACCGAAAAATGGGTAGGAAAAACCACGGGGAAACGTATTAAACAGTGCAAAAAAATTGCAAAATATGCAAAAAATGGCAAAAGAAAAGCAAAAAGGCCAACGAAGCAACAAAAGAAATCGAGAAAAGCACAATAAAAAATGGAAGAAATGCAAAAAAAAAAAAAGTGCGAAAAAAACACAAGAAATGAAAACACAATCAAAAAAAAACCAACAAACAAAAATTTAAAAATGTAAGAAAGGCAAAAATAACCACAAAAATACAAGAAATGCAAAAATAGCCACAAAGAAAGCCACAAAAAAGCAAAAGAAAACACAAAATATGTAACAAAAATTTAACCCCCCCACGTCCCACCCTTAAAAAGAAATGAAGCCCCCAAAAACTGACCCAATTCGATCCCCCCAAAATGTACCTAAATCCCCAAAATCTCCCTAATTGCCCCTTAAGCCCCAAAGACCCCCTCAAATGCTAATTAAAGAAAAACAAAAACAGGAAAAGACCCCAAACCCACACAATTATCCCTCGAAACCCCAAATCCCAAATAAATCCCTAACCACCCTAAATAATAATTATATCAATTAAAAAAAAGTGAAGAGACCCCAAACCCCCAAAGTTATCCTCCAAAATTACCCCCCCAAAACTGCCAGAAATAATAATAAAAAACAACAAAAAGTCTCCAAATCCCCCCAAAATTCCGTCCAAACCCTCTCCAAACCCCACAGAAACCCTCAAACCACCAAAAACAATTATATAAAAAAAATGAAAACCACAAAAAGACAGCCAAACCACTGTAATTACCCCACATATTACAAAGAAAGCCCCGAACCTCCAAAAATAATTATAAATTACCAAATCAACAAAAACCAAAGACTCCAAAACCACTGAAATTACCCCCCAATCCCAAAGAAAGCCCCAAACCTCCAAAAATAATAATTATAAAAACCACAAATCAATAAAAAACAGACTCTAAAAACACTGAAATTACCCCCCCAAATCCCAAAGAAACCCCCAAACCTCCAGATATAATTAAAAATAAAAAACCACAAATCTTTAAAAAACAGTCTCCAAAACAACTTAAATTAGCCCCAAAATAACCCCCAAACCCCAAAGAACCTTCCAAAACTCCAAAAAATAATTAAAAAAAAAAAGACCCAAAAGCCCCCAATCCCCCCAAATCCCCCCTAAACTCTCCCCCCATTCCAATCTCCCCAAACCCCAATGGAGCCCCCAAACCTCCAAAAACATCAATGAACGCCCCCCAAACAACCCCAAAACCCCACAAAAAGACCCCAAACCCCCCAGTCTCACCATAATCCCACCAAATCTTCCCCCAAACCCCCCAAATCTCCCCCCAAAAACCTCAAATCCCCCTCCCCAACTCCTCGGGCCTACCTCATCCTTGGCCTGCAGCAGGAACTCGCTGCCGTCACCGGTCCTATGGGGGGCAACGGGGGGGGCTTCAACACCCACCCCCCCTACACCCCCTGACCCCAAGACTCCCCCCGTTGCCCCCCCAAACCCCGAAGCCCCCCCCGACACCCACCGCAGCTTGAAGACGTTCTTCTTCTTCTTGTAGTCGGCGGCCACCTCGCTGATGGCCTGGTGGAGGCTGAGGGGGGGCTCACCCCCATGGGTGCTGCCACTCGCCGGGCCCTTGGCGTCCTTGTAGAAGGCCAGGTCGCCCTTGCTCAGCACGCAGTAGAGGTTCACCCAGGACCTGGGGGGGGGCAGAGGGGGGCTGTGGTGGGACCCCAAGGGTGGGGGAGGCTTTGGGGGGCAAGGAGAGGCCCAAGCCATCGATGGGTGCTTGAGTGGTGGGGGTCTTGGTTCGTTGGTGGGCAAGTTGTGGAGTTTTGTTGTTGGTGGGCAGCCAAATTGTGGAGTTTTGTCGTTGGTGGGCAACCAAATCGTGGAACTTCTCCTCCGTTGATTGGCAACCAAATTGTGGAGCTCCATCATGGTTGGGGACCCGAATTGTGGAGTTTCGTTGTTGACGGGCAACCAGATTGTGGAGTTTTATCTTTGATGAACACCCAGATCGTGGAGCTCCATCATGGATGGGCACCCAAACTGTGGAGTTTCATCATTGATGGGCACCCAAATCATGGAGCTTCATCGTTGATGGGCAACCAAATTGTGGAATTTCATTGTTGAGGGGCACCCAAATTGTGGTTTCATTGTTGATGGGCACCCAAATCGTGGAGCTCCTCCACCATTGATGGGCACCCAAATTAAGGAGTTTCATCGTTGATGGGCAACCAAACTGTGGAACCCTCCACCATTGATGGGCACCCAAATTGTAGAACTTCTCCATCGATGGACACCCAAATCCTGGAGCTTCTCCTCCATCGATGGCACTCAAATCGTGGAGCTCCATCACGGATAGGCACCCATATCGTGGACCTTCTCCACCACTGATGGGCACCCAAGTTATGGAGTTTCATCACTGATGGACAACCAAATCATGGAGGTCCTCCACCATTGATGGGCACACCAATCATGGAGCTTCTCCATCGATGGCCACCCAAATCCCAGAGCTACTCCACCATCAACAGGCCCCCAAATCACGGTGCTCCCTTGCCAAAGATGGGCCCCCAAATGATCGGTGGTGCCCGAGCGCTGATGGATCCCCTCCGCTGTTGGACCCCCAAACCGTTGAGACCCCCGCCTTCTACGCCCAACCCCACCGACCTGTTGGACGCCTTCTTGTTGGGCCCGTCCAGCTCGTGCTTGCGGAAGAGGAACCCCTCGTGCTGCACCGTGTGGCTGGGGGGCGGCGGCGGGGGGGCGCTGCTCTGGGCGGGGGCCGACCTCGACCTCCGGGCCTCCCCCGGCCCCCCCTGGCCGGGCTCCTTGGGCCGGGGGCGCCGACGGGGTTTGGGGCGGTCGCGGGCACGGGGCCGGTCTGGCCGCGGGGTCCTCTCCGGTAGGACCTCGACACCATTGGGAAGGCGGCCGGGGGACTCGCGGTCCCGGGGCTGGGGAGGGACACACACACACGGAGGTCAGGGGGAGGCTCGGGGGGGCGGTCCTTGAGGCTGGGGGACGTGAGGATGGGCGGCACTCACCAGTGCTGGGGAGGGGGCGGTGGCTTCCTTCTCCTGGAGCTGCTCCACGATGTCGGCCAGGGTGGCTTTGCTGGTGGGGAGCGGGGACGGGGCAAGCTTGTCCCTGTCCCTGTCCCTGTCCCTGTCCCTGTCCCGTCCCCATCCCTTCCCAATCCCTATCCCAATCCCATCCCACCCCAAACTCCATCCCAATCCCATCCCCATCCCCATCCCAATCTTTTCCCGTCCCATCCCATCCCATCCCATCCCATCCCATCCCATCCCCACCCCATCCCAATCTACATCCCCATCTCCATCCCCATCCCCATCCCAATCTCCATTCCCATCCCATCCCAATCCCACCCTAATCCCCATCCAAATCTCCATTCCCTTCCCCATCCCAATCCCATCCCATCCCCACCCCGTCCCCAATCCCATCCCCACCCCAATCCCAATCCCAGTCCCAATCCCAATCCCACCCCAATCCCAATCCCACACCCACCCGTGCCGGGGCCCCTCCTGCTCGCTGGACTCCTGCCTCTCCATCCTCCGCTCCCTCCTCTCCCTCCGCCGCTCCAGCAGCCCCGTCTTCCCCTCCCCGATGTCCCCCCCGCCACCGTCACCCTTGGGTGCCACCGGCGCCTCGGTGGTAACGGCAGCGGGGGTGGCAGGGGGGGTGTCCCCGTCCCCGTCCCCCTCCCGCACCCGGTCCAGCTTGGGCTGGAGCCTCTCGGGACGCAGCTCCTGCCGCACGTAGGCGACGCGGGGCTCCGGCCGGGCGCGGGGGGTTTCGGGGTGTTCATCCCCCGCGGGGCGCGAGGGTGCTGGGGGTTCTCCCAAAAATTTGCGCCCCAAAAGCGGCGTGGCTGGCTGCTTGCTCTGCTCCGCTTTCAGCTTCTCCAGCTGTGGAGGGGAAGGGGGGGTGAGATGGGGCATTTATGGGGGATCTCGATGCCTTGGGGGTCTCCTTGATTTGGGCTTCTCCATGCCTTGGGGTTCTCCATGCATTGAGGTCCTCCATAATTTAGGATTCTCCATAACGTAGGGTTCCCCATGATTTGGGGTTCTCCATGCATTGAGGTTCTCCATAATTTAGGATTCTCCATGATGTAGGGTTCCCCATGATTTAGGATTCTTCATAATGTAGAGTTCCCCATGATTTGGGGTTCTCCATAATTTAGGGTTCCCCATGACTTGGTGTTCACCACAAATTGAGTTCTCCATAATTTAGGATTCCCCACGACTTGGTGTTCATGATACATTGAATTCTCCATAATTTAGGTTTCCCTGTGATTTGGGGTTCTCCATAATTTAGGATTTCCCATCATTTCAGATTCTCCGTAATTTAGGATTCCCCGCGACTTGGTGTTCACCACGCATTGAGGTTCTCCATGACTTAGGGTTCTCCTTCCTATGGGGTTCCCCGCGCGCCGTGTTGGCTCCCCACGCCCCGGGGGGCTGCTCCCCACCCCTGGGGTTCCCAGGGCGGGGGTCCCGTACCGTGGTGAGGCGGCGCAGGGAGCTGAAGCGCTCCTCCCAGGCGGCGGCCGCCTTGCGGAAGGCTTCGTGGCGCCGGATCAGCTGCTCCACCTCGTCCACGCTGCTGCCCAGCTCCTGGCTCTTCAGCAGCGGCTCCTGCGCTGTCAGCCACGCGTCGGCCACCACCGCCTCCTGGGCGAACTGGTGGACCTCCAGCACTGCGGGACAGACGGACGGACGGATGGACGGACAGAAGGACGGACGGCGTGCCCGGTTCCCCGTCCTCCCAGCCTCCGGGGACGTCCGACCCCGTCCCGCGCTCACTTTGCTGCAACCACTCCCAGTGCTTGTCCCACTTCTCCGCCAGCTCCTTCTTCTTCGCCAGCAGCTTCTCCGCCAGGGCTTTGATCTGGAGGAAAAGGGGGGGGATCCGATGTGAGCCAGGACCCCCCCACCGATGCCGCCGATGCCCCCCAGCGCCCCCGGCACCTCGTCGGCCGCGGGGCTCTTGGCGAGGATGAGGGTCTTGCCCAGCTCCAGGCAGGCGGCGATGCTCTTGCTGCGGGCTTCCATCTCGCTCTTCAAGCCCTGGTGGAAGTTCATCAGCACCTCCACCGAGGAGACGTCCCTGCGGGGGCAGGGGGGGACACGGGTTGTGGCACCAAGGGGGGACACGTGGGGAGAGAGGTCGTGAGCTTGGAGGGGGCGTTGGGGTCTTCGGTGGCGTGGATGGGGCAGGACACGGGACCTTGGGATGGGAAGGGACATGGGTGACACCAGCGCCATGGGTGGGACAGGATATGGGACCTTGGGGTGGGATGGGACACAGGTGACACCAACACCATGGGTGGGACAGGACGTGGGACTTTGGGATGGGACAGGATAGGGGTAACACCAGCTCCATGGGTGGGAGAGGATATGGGTGACACCAATCCATGGGTGGGACAGGACATGGGTGACACCAATCCATGGGTGGGACAGGACATGGGACCTTGGGATGGGACAGAACAGGACAGGGATCCTTGGTGCCACAAATGGGATGGGACACGGGTCCGTGGGATGGGTCACGACGGGGTCCTTGGGATGGGACAAGACACGGGGCGTTGGGATGGACACGGATCCTCAGCTCCATGGGTGGGGTCAAAATGTGGGGTGCTTGGGATGGGGACAAATTGGGATGGGGACAAAATTTGGGCCCTTGAGTCAGGGACAATTTGGGATGGGGACAAAATGTGGGTGCTTGGGATGGGGACAAATTGGGATGGGGACAAAATTTGGGCCCTTGGGACAGGGACAAATTGGGATGGGGACAAAATTTGGGCCCTTGGGACAGGGACAAATTGGGATGGGGACCCAATGCGGGTGCTCGGAATGGGGACGAAATGCGGGTCCTTGGGATGAGGACAAATTGGGATGAGGACAAATTGGGATGAGGTCAAATTGGGATGGGGACACAACGTAGGTCCTTGGGACGCGGACAACGCACAGCCCCATGGCCGGACCAGACCAGGGCTCCTGGGGCTGATCCCTCTCCTGTGTCCCCGTCCCCACGGGGGGCCGAGGAGCCCCCCCAACCTGGGCTTCTCTCCGGCGCCGATCTGGCAGAGCACGCCGTCCATCCAGGACACCAGGTCGCGCACGGTGCCGGCGAAGCGGACGCGGTCGGCGGCGCTGGCCACGTGCAGCCGGCACTCCTCGCAGGCGCCCAGCAGCTCCTTCCAGGCGCTCAGCACCTCCTGCTCCCGGCTGGCGATGGCCTCGGCGTTGTCCCCGGCGTAGACGGTCCTCAGCTGCGCCGCCCCCTCCTGGAGCTGCCGGATTTGGCCCACCAGCACCTCCACGTCGTGCTCGAAGGCGCCCAGCGCCCGCTGCAAGGCCCCGGCCGAGGCCCGCGGCGCTTCCTTGGCCGCCAGCTCGGGGAGGCGCCGCCGTTTCTCCTCGATCTGCCCCAAAAGCTCCTTGCAGTCGCTGAAGAACTTGTGGAGCTCGTGGGAGGCGGCCAGGAGCTGCGCCCGCGTCTCCATCAGCTCCAGGAGGTCGGCCCAGGCCTCGTTGACGCCGTCCTTCCACTCGGCGATGGTGGCGGCGTCGGCGTGGCCGTAGTCGATCAGCTCGTCCACCATCTGGTTGACGGCCGAGATGCGCTCCTGCCCCACGCTGCCCGTCTCGCTGGCGAACTCCAGGAACTTCTCCTGCAGCAGCTGGGGGGGGGGACGGGATGGAGGTCAGTGGGGGCGCTGGGGACGGGGGACGGGACCGCGGCGTGGGGCTGGGGTTGCGGTGCGTGGAGCAGGGACGGCGCCAGGAGCACCAGCGTGGGATGAGGACGGCCCCAGGAGCCCCAGGATGGAGCAGGAAGAACCCCAGGACCCCCGGAATGGGACAAGGACAGCTCCAGGACCCCCAGGATGGGACAAGGACACCCTCAGGACCCTCAGCACGGAGCAGGGACAGCGCCAGGACCAACAGCATGGGATGAGGACAGCCCCGGGACCCCCTGGATGGAGCAGGAAGAACCCCAGGACTCCCAGGATGGGACAAGGACAGCCCCAGGACCCTCAGCATGGGACAAGGACAACCCCAGGACCCTCAGCACGGAGCAGGGATAAATCCAGGACCCCCAGCACGGGACAAAGACAACCCCAGGACCCCCAGGATGGAGCAGGAACAGTGTTGGGACCTCCAGAACGGAACAAGGACGCTCCCGGGCCCCCCAGCATGGGACAAGGACAGCCCCGGCACCCCTACCGCGAACCGGGGACGGCCCCAAGACCCCCCAGCCCTCCCCACAAGCCCTTCCCCGCTCACCGTGACGTGCTCGTAGTCCTGCCCCAGCTCGGGCGAGCCGGCCACCACCTCCTTCTCGGCGATCCAGTGCTCCAGCTCGCCCACCTCGCGGCCGAGCTGGTAGAGCCAATACTGCTGCTCCAGCTTGCCCTTGCGCTCCTCCACCAGCTCCTTCAGAGACACGTACAGCCGGTCAACCTGCGACTGCCGCCGGCTCACCTGCTCGCTGGGCACGGACGGGGGGACGGGGGGGACGGGGGGAGCGGGAGGAAGGTTGGGGGGGGGGGGACACAGAGCGCCCGGTGAGCACCCGGCTCCCCCCCCCCCGGCTTCAGGCTTTGCGGGGGTTGCGGTTGCTGGGGGGGTGGGGGTGGGGGGGCGGGGGGCGAGGTTGCGGGGGGTCCTGCGCCCACCTCTGGGGGTGCCCCAGCTCCAGCAGGGCTCGGCACTGGCGCGAGAGCTGGGCGATGCTCTCCTCGTAGTTCTCCACCGTCTGCTCCGTCTGCAGGTGCTTCTTCAGCAGCTGCAGGGTGCTCTGCTCATCCTTGGGCAGGGACGCGGCGGATTTAGCCTGGGGACCGGGGGGGGGGGTCTCCAACCCCGAAACCCGCCCCCCGCCAAGTTTTCCGCCGCCACCTTGCCCTTCTCCTCGCTCATCAGCAGCAGCTCCTGCTCGCCCAGCCACGACTCCACCTCGGCCACGTCGAAGTAGTACTGCTCCAGCTGGAAGGCGGCGTCCAGCGCCTGCTGCCGCCGCTCCGCCTGCTCCTGCAGCTCCCCCCAGGCCCCCCCCAGGCGCTCCAGCAGCCTCCGCACCCCCTCGGCCTCGGGGCTCTTGATGGAGGCCACGGCCGCCGCGCGCTCCAGCACCTCGTCCACGCGGGGACGGTGCACCTGGATCTCCCGGCGGAGGTTCTGGGGGGGGGGGGGGGAAGAGGGTGAAGAAAGGGGGGGGGGTGAGGGGGGTGGACCCCCCCTAAATGATGGTGGGCCCCCCCCCCGGCCTCGGCGCTGGCCTCACCTGGTTCTTTTTGATGAGCTGCTGCACGGTCTGCAGGTTGGTGCCCAGGTCCTGCTGCGTGGCCAGGGGCAGGCGGTCCTGGACCCAGAGCTGGGGGACGGGAGGGGATGGGACCGGGTCCTGTCCTGGTCCTGTACCGGTCCTGGTCCATCCCCATCCCATCCCCATCCCATCCCCATCCCATCCCCATCCCATCCCCATCCCATCCCATCCCATCCCCATCCCATCCCCATCCCCATCCCCATCCCATCCCATCCCCATCCCAGTCCCAATCCCAACCCAATCCCATCCTCACTCCAATCCCAATCCCATCCCCATCCCATCCCATCCCCATCCCCATCCCCATCCCAATCCCAGTCCCCATCCCCATCCCAATTCCCAACCCAATTCCAATCCCATCCCCACCCCAATTCCATCCCCATTCCCATCCCACCCCAATCCCACCCCCCATCCCAAAACCATCCTCATCCCCACCCCAACCCCATCCTCACTCCAGTGCCATCCCCATCCCAATCCCATCCCCACCCCAATCTCAATCTCAATCCCATCCCCAACACAATCCCATCCCCATCCCCACTCCAATCCCACCCCAATCCCATCCCCACCCCAATCCCAATCTCATCACCACCCCCACCCCAATCCCACCCCAATCCCAATCCCACCCCAATACCAATCCCACCCCAATCCCATCCCATCCCCATCCCCATCCCACCCCCACCCCAATCCCACCCCAATCCCAATCCCAATCCCCCCCCAACCCCGTACTCACCACCTCGTCCTCCAGCTCGTGGCTGACCTGGTGCACCTCCTTGGCGGCCAGCAGGATCCTGCGGCGCTCCTTGAGGGGCTCGATCAGGCGGACGATGCGGGTGCCCACCGCGCTCTGCCGCTCGCCCACCGCCTCCGCGCCGGGGGCCTCGGGGGGCAGCGCGGCCACCTGCGCCTGCAGCTCGCCCACCTCCTTGCACCACTCCTCCACCTGCGTCTCCATCGTCTGCGGGCGGCGGCGGGACCGTGGGCACCGGGGGCGCGCCGGCACCGCGGCACCGGCAGCTCCGGGCAGCCTCGGCCGTGACTCAGCACCTGGCCGGGCTGCAGCGGGGCTGGGAGGGGGCTGCAGGGGGTGCTGAGCTCGGTGCAAGGGTGCTGAGCTTGGTGCAAGGGTGCTGAGCTCGGTGCAAGGGTGCTGAGCTTGGTGCAAAGGTGCTGAGCTCGGTGCAGGGGTGCTGAGCTTGTTGCAAAGGTGCTGAGCTCGGTGCAAAGGTGCTGAGCTCGGTGCAGGGGTGCTGAGACCCTATTGCAACGGCTGAAAGCTCGCTGCAATGGTGCTGAGACCCTGCTGCAACGGGGCTGAGGGCTTGGTGTAAATGGTGCTGAGAGCCTGCTGCAGTGGTGCTGAGACCCTGCTGCAAACGGTGCTGAGTACTCAGTGCAAATTGTGCTGAGAGCTCGCTGCAATGGTGCTGAGCTCGGTGCAGTGGTGCTGAGACCCTGCTGCAAAGATGCTGAGACCCTACTGCAATGGTGCTGAGCTCAGTGCAATGGTGCTGAGCTTGGTGCAAGGGTGCTGAGCTCAGTGCAGGGGTGCTGAGACCCTACTGCAATGGGGCTGAAAGCTCGCTGCAATGGTGCTGAGACCATGCTGCAAATGGTGCTGAGAGCCCGCTGCAAAGATGCTGAGACCCTGCTGCAATGGTGCTGAGCTCAGTGCAGGGGTGCTGAGACCCTACTGCAGTGGTGCTGAGCTCAGTGCAATGGTGCTGAGCTCGGTGCAGTGGTGCTGAGCTCATTGCAGTGGTGCTGAGCTCACTGCAGTGGTGCTGAGCTCACTGCAGTGGTGCTGAGCTCAGTGTAATGGTGCTGAGCTCGGTGCAGTGGTGCTGAGCTCGTTGCAGTGGTGCTGAGCTCACTGCAGTGGTGCTGATCTCCCTGTGTACGTGGTGCTGGGCCCCCATTGCGACCGGTGCTGAACCCCACCTGCAACCCCCCCAAATCCCCCCCAGGCCCCGCTTCAGTGACCCCAAATCTCCCCAAACCCCCCTCCAACCGCCCCAAACCTCCCAAACCCCAATCCAACGACCCCAAACCCCCCTCCCTTGACCCCAAATATCCCCCAAACCCTCAACCAACGACCCCAACCCCCCCTCCAACACCCCCACACCCCCCAAACCCCCCTCCAATGACCCCAAATCCCCCCAAAACCCCCTCTCTTGACCCCAAGTATCCCCCAAACCCTCATCCAATGACCACAACCTCTCCAAACCCCAATCCAATGTCCCCAAATCCCCCTCCAATGACCCCAAACCCCCCCAAAACCCCCCAAACCCCCCAAAACCCCAATCCAATGACCCCAAACCCCAATCCAATGCCCCCAAACCCCCCTCCAATGACCCCAAACCCCCTTCCAACCCCCCCACCCTCCCCAAACCCCAATCCAATGACCCCAAACCCCAATCCAATGACCCCAAACCCCAATCCAATGACCCCAAATCCCCCTAACCCCCCTCTCTTGACCCCAAATATCCCCCAAACCCCAATCCAATGACCCCAAACCCCAATCCAATGACCCCAAACCCCAATCCAATGACCCCAAACCCCCTTCCAACCCCCCCCAAACCCCCAAACCCCAATCCAATGACCCCAAACCCCAATCCAATGCCCCCAAACCCCCCTAAACCCCCCTCCCTTGACCCCAAATATCCCCCAAACCCCAACCCAATGACCCCAAACCCCCTTCCAACCCCCCCCACCCTCCCCAAGCCCCAATCCAATGACCCCAAGCCCCAATCCAATGCCCCCAAATCCCCCCCAAACCCCCCTTCCTTGACCCCAAATATCCCCCAAACCCCAATCCAATGACCCCAAACCCCAATCCAATGCCCCCAAATCCCCCCAAACCCCCCTCCCTTGACCCCAAATATCCCCCAAACCCCCCTCCAATGACCCCAAACCCCAATCCAATGACCCCAAACCCCCTTCCAACCCCTCCACCCTCCCCAAACCCCAATCCAATGACCCCAACCCCCCCCAAACCCCCCTCCCTTGACCCCAAATATCCCCCAAACCCCAATCCAATGACCCCAAACCCCAATCCAATGCCCCCAAATCCCCCCAACCCCCCCTCCCTTGGCCCCAAATATCCCCCAAACCCCAATCCAATGACCCCAAACCCCAATCCAATGCCCCCAAACCCCCCCCAAACCCCCTCCAAACCCCCCCATCCCCCCCCCGAACACCCCCTTATCCCCCAAACCCCCCCCCCACCTGCAACCTCCGGAGCTGGGTGCCGATGGCGGCGGGCTGGGCCCCCCCGGCCGCCCGCAGCTGCTCCTCGAGGCGGGCCAGGCGCTGGTCGAGCTCGGCGTAGCCGCGCTGCAGCCGCTCGGCAGCGCCCGCCGCCCGCAGCCGCTGCCCCCGCGCCTGGGCCGCGCTCTCCAGCTCCTGCCAGCGCTGCCGCACCGCCGCCAGCTGCGGGGCCACGGCCCCCGCCAGGGCCGGCTTGGCCTGCAGGAGCTGCTGGCCTTCCTGGGGGGGGGGGACGGGGGGACAGGGTGGGGACAGGGGACATGGGGATGGGGACGTGGGGACGTGGGGATGTGGGGATGGGGAACGTGGGGATATGGGGATGTGGATGGGGACGTGGGGACAGGGTGGGGACAGGGGGACGTGGATGGGGACGTGGGGACATGGGGATGGGGACGTGGGGATATGGGTGGGGACATGGGGACATGGGGATGGGGATGGGGACATCATAGGGACATGGGGACAGGGTGGGGACAGGGGGGATGCAGATGGGGACATGGGGATGTGGGGATATGGGGATGGGGAACGTGGGGATATGGGGATGTGGATGGCGATGTGGGGATGTGGATGGAGACATGGGGACGTGGGGATGGGGACATGGGGACATGGGGACATGGGGACAGGGTGGGGACAGGGGGACGTGGATGGAGACATGGGGACATGGGGATGGGGATGGGGACATGGGGACATGGGGACAGGGTGGGGACAGGGGAACGTGGATGGAGACATGGGGACATGGGGATGGGGATGGGGACATCATAGGGACATGGGGACGCGGATGGGGATGTGGGGATGTGGGGATGTGGATGGGGACATCATAGGGACATGGGGACAGGGTGGGGACAGGGGGGACGCGGATGGGGACGTGGGGATGTGGGGATATGGGGATGGGGAACGTGGGGATATTGGGATGTGGATGGGGATGTGGGTGGGGACATGGGGACATGGGGATGGGGGACGTGGGGACATGGGGACAGGGTGGGGACAGGGGGACGTGGATGGAGACATGGGGACATGGATGGGGATGGGGGACATAGGGACATAGGGACATAGGGACATGGGGACAGGGGGACGTGGATGGAGACATGGGGACGTGGGAGGATGGGGACATGGGGACAGGGGTCGTGGATGGAGACATGGGGATGTGGGGATGGGGACATGGGGACGTGGATGGAGACAGGGGGACATAGGGATATGGGAATGTGGATGGGGAAATGTGGACATGGGGACAGGGGGACATGGATGGGACAGGGACGTGGATGGAGACATGGGGATGGGATGGGGGACATGGGGAGAGGGGGGCATGGGTGGGGACAGGGGGACGTGGATGGAGACATGGGGACGTGGGGATATGGGGACGGGGACGGTGGGGATATGGGATGGGGACATGGGACAGGGGGACAGGGGGACGTGGATGGGGACGGGGGACGTGGACGGAGACATGGGGACATGGGGACAGGGCGACATGGATGGGGACGTGGGGATATGGGGGTGTGGATAGGGACAAAGTGACAGGGGGACATGGAGACATGGGGACGTGGATGGGGACAGGGGGCATGGGGATATGGGGACAGGGTGGGGGGACATGGGGATATGGGGACATGGGGACAGGAGGATGGGGGGGTCGTGGATGGGGACATGGGGTTGGGGGGATGTGGGGACGTGGGGACATGGATGGGGATGTGGGGACGTGGGTGGAGACATGGGGACAGGGGGATGTGGATGGAGACATGGGGACAGGGGGATGTGGATGGGGACAGGGGGACATGGGGACATGGATAAGGGACAGGGAGATGTGGGGATGTGGGGACAGGGTGGGGGGACATGGGGAAATGGGGACAGGGGGATGGGAACAGGGTGACGTGGGGACATGGATGGGGACATAGGGATGTGGATGGGGGACAGGGGGACGTGGATGGGGACAGGGGGACGTGGGGACATGGGGACGTGGATGGGGACAGGGGGACGTGGATGGGGACAGGAGAATATGGGGGGGGACAAGGGGACAGCGTTGGGGGGACACAGGGTGGGGGGACAGGGATGGTGACAAGGGGACACGGGGACAGACACACACCGCTCAAGGACCTTGCCAAGCCGGGGGGGGGGGGGTCCCGAAACCCCGAAACCACCCCACCTGGGGCATCCCCGTGTCCCCCCCCACCCCCCCCCAACCCCCTGCTGTCCCCCTGTGCCCCCCCCCCCCCGGTGTCCCCAATGTCCCCCCCCCATGGTCCCCCCCCCACATCCCCAGCTCACGAGCGGCTGCGGCGGCTGCAGCGATTTTGGGCCGGGTGCAGCCGTGCGAGAGGGGAGCGCGGGCGGGGGGGGCGGGGGGGGGACGTGTGCGGGGGGGGGACATGGGACGTGCCGGGGGGGGGGGGGACATGGGACGTGTGCTCGAGGAGGGGGGGGGGCACGCACGCGCACACACACGTGTGCCCAGGGGGAGATGGGGGGGGGGGCTGGCTGCGGATGGGGAGGGCCCCAAGGATGGGGACCCCCATTTGGGGGGGCAGCAAGGGGGGGGGAATAAGGGGGGGGGCAATAAGGGGGGCAATAAGGGGGTAAAATAAAGGGGGGCAGCAAGGGGGGGCAATAAAAGGGGGGCAATAAAGGGGGGTAAAATAAAGCGGGGGCAATATGGGGGGGCAATAAGGGGGGGCCAATAAAGTGGGGGCAATAAAAGGGGGGCAATAAGGGGGCAATAAAGGGGGGACAATAAAAGGGGGGCAATAAAAGGGGGGGCAATAAAAGGGGGGCAATAAAGGGGGTAAAATAAAGGGGGGAATAAGGGGGGCAATAAAGGGGTAGAATAAAGGGGGGGCAATAAAGGGGGGCAATAAGGGGGCAGTTTGGGGGTGGCAGGTTGGGGGGGTGGTTTTGGGGGGGGGTGCAATTTTTGGGGGGATGCAGTTCTGGGGGGGCAGTTTTTGGGGGGCAGTGGGGGTATATACAATTTTTTGGGGGGGGTATTTAGGTTTTGGGGGGGCACCCGGGGAGATGCATTTTGGGGGGGGTGCAGCTGGGGGGGGGGGCGCATGCAACAAGGGGGGGCGCAGGAAAAGGGGGTGCAGCAAAGGGGGGGGGGCGATCAAGATGGGGCAGTGGGGGGGCAGGTTTTGTTGGGGGGGGGCTGCAACGAAGTGGGGCCTGCAACGGCGGGGGGGGGGCAGCTGCTGAAGGATGCAGTGATGGGAAACGCTGCGGGGAGGGGGGGGGATGCGGGGGGGGGGGGGGGCGTGCAATGAGGGGAGGATGCGAGGGGGGGAGGATGGGGGGGCAAAACGGGGGGGGTGCGGGGGGGGTGAAATACGGGGGGGTGTAACGGGGGGGTGAAACGGGGGGGCGCAATGGGGGCGGTGAAATACAGGGGGTGTCATGGGGGGGGATGAAATGGGGGGGTGAAATGGGGGGGGCGCAATGGGGGGGGTGAAATACAGGGGGTGTCATGGGGGGGGTGCAGTGGGGGGGGATGAAATGGGGGGGGTGAAATGGGGGGGGCTCAAAGGGGGAGGCAATGGGGGGAGGCAATGGGGGGGTTGTGCAATGGGGGGTTGTGCAATGGGGGGTTGCAATGGGGGGGTTGCAATGGGGGGGGGGCTCAACGAGGGGGATGAAATGGGGGGGGGGGGGCTCCATGGTTGGGGGGGGGGGGCTCGCACCAAGCAGGGGCCGCACCGAGGGGGGGCTCTACGAGCGCCCGAAGCCCCCCGCCCCTTCACAAGGATGCAGCTGCGGCGGCGCAAGCTCCGGGGAAGTGTGTGTGTGTGGGGGGGGGGGGGGAAGCCCACCCCCACCCCCCCTTGGGACCCCCCCCCCCATTTTTTTTTTACCTCCTCGATGCGCTGCAGCCACTCCCGGTTCTGCGCCAGCTCGGCCATAAACGCCTGGTGCTGGAGCCAACGCTTGTGGGGTCGCTGCTCCGGGGCCGGATCCTGCGCCATCGCCACCTTCTCCCCGACCCAACCGTCCAGCTGCGGAGAGCACAGGGTGGGGGGGTCGCCGAGGGTCCCTCGAAATCGGAGACCCCCCCACCTTTCGGTTTCCTTCTGGCCCTAAGCGGCCCCCACCCGAAACGTGGGTACCTGCGCGGTTGCATGGGCGCGATGCCGCAGAGCCCTGCAGCAGCCGGGCGGAGCGCCTCGGCCAGCCTCCTGCCCCCCCCCCCCCCCGGGGAGAGAGTGGGGGGCACAAAAAAGGGTGGGAGCCCCCCCGCTGGGGAGGTAGGGCACCCCGAAAATGGGGTAGGGCATCCCGCAAATAGGGTAAGGCGAGCTGGGAATGGGGGGGGGACACGGCGTCGCAGAAAGAGGATGGAGCACCCGAAAATAGGATTCGGTCCCCCCCCCAAAATAGGATGCAGCACCCCGGAAACAGGACGGCCCACCAAAGTTAGGATGCAGCACCCCAAAAACAAGGCGCAGCAGTCAGAAAATGAGATGCAGCGCCCAAAAAATAGGATGCAGCACCCCAAAGGTAGGATGCAGCACCCCAAAAATAGGATGCAGCACCCCGAAAGTAGGATGCAGCACCCCAAAAATAGGATGCAGCACCCAAAAGTAGGATGCAGCACCCCAAAGGTAGGATGCAGCACCCCAAAAATAGGATGCAGCACCCAAAAATAAGATGCAGCCCACCAAAATTAGGATGAAGCACCCCAAAAACAAGATGCAGCAGTCAGAAAATGAGATGCAGCGCACAAAAAATAGGATGCAGCACCCCAAAGGTAGGATGCAGCACCCCAAAAATAGGATGCAGCACCCCAAAAAGTAGGATGCAGCACCCCAAAAAGTAGGATGCAGCACCCCAAAAATAGGATGCAGCACCCAAAAATAGGATGCAGCCCACCAAAATTAGGATGAAACACCCCAAAAATAGGATGTGGCCCCCCCAACATAGGATGCAGTCTTCCAAAAAGAGGATGCAGCACCCGAAAATAGGATTCGGTCCCCCCAAAATAGGATGCAGCACCCCAAAAACAAGATGCAGCAGTCAAAAAATAAGATGCAGTGCTCAAAAAATAGGATGCAGCACCCCAAAAATAGGATGCAGCCCACCAAAATTAGGATGAAACACCCCAAAAATAGGATGTAGCCCCCCAAAATAGGATGCAGTCTTCCAAAAAGAGAATGCAGAACCCCAAAAAGAGGATGCAACACCCCAAAAAAAGGATGCAGCACCCAAAAATAAGATGCAGCCCACCAAAATTAGGATGAAGCACCCCAAAAATAGGATGTGGTCCCCCAACATAGGATGCAGTCTTCCAAAAAGACAATGGATGACCCAAACCCAAAAATATGATTCGGTCCCCCCAAAAATAGGATGCAGCACCCCAAAAATAGAACAGCCCACCAAAATTAGGATGCAGCACCCCAAAAGCAAGATGCAGCACTCCAAAATAAGATGCAGCGCCCAAAAAACAGGATGCAGAAAACCAAAAAGAGGACATAGCCCACCAAAATTAGGATGCAGCGCCCCAAAATTAGGATGCAGCACCCCAAAAATAGGATACAGACCACCCAAAATAGGATGTAGCACCCCAAAAATAAGATGCAGCACCCAAAAAATAGGACGCAGCATCACAGAAATAGGATGTGCCTCCCCAAAATAGGATACAGTACCCCAAAAATAGGATGCAGCCCACTAAGATTAGGATGCAGCACCCCCCAAAATAACATGTAACCCCCCCAAAAACAGCACTTAGACCCCCAAAATAAGACACAGACCCCAAAATAGGATGTAGCACCCCCAAAATAGCATTCAGCCCCCTAAAATGAGATACATCCCCCCAAATTAGGATCCAGCCCCCTAAAATATCAAACAGCCCCCCCCAAAATAGCCCCCCCATAACCAGCAGCCCCCCCCCCGCAGGGCCACCAGCCCCATGGCATGGGGAGGGGGACACATCCTGGTCCCCCGGTGCCCCCTCAAGCAGCCGGTGGGGACCCCCCCCAGTGTGAATTTATTTTTGGGCCCCCCCCCAGTGTGGATTTATTTTTTTTGGGGGGGGGGGGTCTCGGCCCCTACCTCGTGGCAGTCCTGCAGGAACTGCTGCAGCTCCAGGTGGTCCTGCAGGCGCTGCATCCACTCCTGCGCCAGCTCGGCGTTGCGGTGGCTCCTGGGGGGGCCGGGGGGGCTCGCATCAACCCCCCCACCCCTCCTTTAAACCTCCGGACCGCCCCCCCCCCTCAACCACAACCTCCCCCACACTTCCGTCATTCCCCCAAAACGTCGCTGTGACCCAAAGGGAAACTGAGGCACGGGGGGGTGGAGGCCCCCCCGGGATGCACCCATCAATGCGGGGGGGGGGGGGGGGTCGTTGTCACCAAGGGGGGGCGCCTACTTGGTGCGGAGGGAGTCCATGGCCTCCGCCACGCGGGCGCTGTAGAGGTTGCCCTGGCGCTGGAGGCTCTCGCCGGCCTGGAGGGCCAGCTGGACCTTGTGGAGGCCGAGCTCCATGGAGGTGGCGAAGTCCCGGTGCTTCTTGATGGCGTTGGCCACGGCCTCCACCGTGTCGGGGAGCTCGGCGTGGGCCAGCGTGGACTCCTGGGGGGGGTAGGAGACGGCCTGGTGCCACCTGCGGGGCCGCTCCAGCCTCCCCGTGGAGGCCACCAAGCCCATTTCCTCCCAGCCTTCCCCATGGAGGCCATGGAGGCCACCAAGTCCATCTCCTCACGGTGTTTCCAATGGAGGCCAAGTCCATCTCCTCCTGGCCTTCCTCATGGAGGCCACCAAGCCCTTCTCCTCCCAGCCTTCCCCATGCAGGCCACCATGCCTTTCTCCTTCCAGACTTCCCCAGTCTCCATCCTCCCCACGGAGGCCACCAAGCCCTTCTTCCAGCCTTCCCCATGAAGGCCACCAAGCTCTTCTCCTCTCAGCCTTCCCCAGTCTCCTTCCTCCCTGTGGAGGCCACCAAGCCCTTCTCCTTCCAGACTTCTCCACTCTCCATCCTCCCCACGGAGGCCACCAAGCCCACCTTCTCCATCTCCTCCCAGCCTTCCCCATGGAGGCCACCAAGTCCTTCTCCTCCCAGCCTTCCCCATGGAGGCCACCAAGCCCTTCCCCTCCCATCCTCTCCCCCACTTCGGGGCTGCGACGTCCCCGAGGAGGCAAGGCCAACCTGGTTGTACAGGCTGGCCTCGCACTGCTTGACGTCACGGAGGAAGAGGTGGAAGACGTGCGCCTGCACCAGCACCTCCCGGCGAGCCTCCCAGCTCTGCAGAAGCTTCCCCCAGCCCGCGTCCAGCTTCTGCAGCCACTGCTGGAGCGAGAGGTAGGGGACCTCGGCCTCCTCCAGCGCCAGGAGGTCGCTGGCCGCCTGGATCTTGGTGTAGTCCTCCTCGTAGCCATTGATCTCCTCCTTGAGGGCCGCGTGTTGGTTCAGCAGCCTCTCCGCCTCAGCCAAGCTGCCCGGCACCTCCTCATTGGCCACCGCCGCTTGGGTCTTCACCAACCACCCCAAGAAGTTGTCCAGGTCTTGGATGAACTGCTGCAAGCGCCCAGCGACGCTGAGCGAGTCCTCGCAGCCCTGCAGCGCCCGCTTCAGGGCCTCCCACTCCTCACTGATCTCCTCGAAGGGCAGCAGGACCTCCATGGCCCGGCCCGGGTGGTCCGCAGCCAAGGCTTCGCCCTCACGCTGCAGCTCCACCAGCCTGGGCTCCAGCACCACCAGCGCGGCCTCCATGGTGGAGAGGCGCCGCTGCAAGGCCAGCACGCCGCCCAGGTCGCCGCCGCCCGACTGCGTGGCCTCGATGGCTTTGCGCTTCTCCCGCACCTGCGCCTTCATCTCGGCGCACTCCAGCAGGTAGTTCTGGATCTTCAGCACCGAGCTGAGCTGCCCCTTCTTGTGCTCCACCAGCTCCACCACCCGGTTCCACCTGGGGATGGGGACAAGCAGGGGATGGAGCCCTGCGGAGGCTCTGCCTCCACGAGCAGGTCCGGCCTCGGCATGGCCAACCCTTGCGGTGGGCTTGGCATGTTGCGTTGGAGGGCACGATCCCATGGGGACATCCCACCAGGCTGGGAGCACTGGTTGGTGGTTGGACCTGATTATCTAGAAGGTCTCCAACCAAAATGAATTTATCACTGGGCATGGCCAACCCTTGTGGTGAGCTTGGTGCGTTGCGTTGGAGAGTTGGGCACCATGGGGATGTCCCACCAAGCTGGGAGCACTGGTTGATGGTTGGGCTTGACCATTGGGGTCTTCTCCAACCAAAATCAATCCATCATTGGGCATCACCAACCACTGGGATGGACTTGGTGCATTGCATTGAAGAGCTGGACCCCATGGGGACATCTCAACAAGCTGGGAGCACTGGTTGATGGTTGGACTTGACCATTGGGGTCTCCTCCAAACAATCAATCTACCCTTGGCCATCACCAACCCTTGTGGTGGGCTTGGCCCCGTGCACCACCGAGCTGCCCCCTCCCCACGCTGATACCTGCTGTTGAGGTGGTCCTGGCAGGCACGGACCTCCTCCGAGCTGGGGTGGCCTCCTTCCACCAGCTGCTGCACCACCTGGTTGACGTCCAGGATGCGGCCCATCACGCTGTTCATCTCCTGGTCCAGGCTCTCAAACCTGCCCCAAGCAGGATGGGGACATCAGTGTCCCCGAGGGACAGCGGCCACCGGGCGCCCGGTCCCCACCATCCCGCACCTGTGCTGCACCACCTCAACCTCATCCAGCTCCTCCGGCACCTCCATCCTCTCCAACCACTGCTCCTTCTCGTCCACCCAGACCTCGCAGGCGTGCACCTCGCTGAACATGCGGTAGACGGCCAGGGCGTCCTGCAGCCACTGCTGCCGCAGCACGGCCACCTCGGCCACCTCCCCGTAGAGCTGCTCCACCTCCACCACACGGATCTGCACGTCCACCCCTTGGCGGTGCTCGGGCGCCAGCAGCGCCAGCTGCTTACGGAGGGCCACCACGGCCGCCCGGTGCTTCTCCACCTCCTCCACCACCGCCCGGTGCTTCCGCAGCAGTGCTTGGGTGGAGTAGTCATCGTGGCCAAAGTCGTCGCTGGAGACGATGCGGTAGGTGTCCTGCAGCCAGGCCACCAGGTCGTCCGTCTCGGCGCTGAACTGGAAGAAGTTGAGGGCCTCCTGCAGCCGCTGCTGGTGCAGCCCCGTCACCTCCTCCAGCTTCTTCCAGCGCAGGCGGACTTCTCGGATCTTCTCCTGGATCCCACCGGGGCTGAACCTCTTCTTGGCCAGGATCTGCTCGCCCCGCTTCATGGTCTGGTGCAGCAGCGCCCGCCGGCTGCCCAGCTCGCCCAGCATGCTCTTGTGCTTGGTGGTCAGCGTCAGCACGCTGCTCAGGTCCCGGCCACATGTCTTGGCGGCCAAGATCTGCTCCTTCTCGCGGATCCATGCCTCGGCCTCCTCCATCTCCTGGAAGAAGGCCCAGAGCTGGCGCGAGTCCTCCAGCTCCTTGCGCCTCTTGGCCGCCATCTCCCCCAGCTCCTCCAGGCACGTCTGGACATGGTTCACCCGGTTGCAGATGATCTGAGGGTCGCAGGGCTGGTAGCCTGGGACAGGAGAAGATGACTTAGCAAGGAAGGTCTTGAACCCTGTGGTCAGCCCCTCTGGTGGCACCCAACCTGATGGCACCCATCCTAGTGGCACCCAACATGGTGGAACCCAACCTTGGGGCAACTAGCATGGTGGCACCTACCCTCTTGGCACCCAACCTAGTGACCTGGCATCCAACCCAGTGGCCCCCACCCTGGTGGTCCCCGTTACCCTCCAGCTCCGAGAACTTGAGCGCTGCAGCATTGAGCGCCTGAACCCGCTCGGTCTGGGCAGAAATGTCGGCCTCCAGCAGCCCATGCTTCTGCAGCAGGTCCTCCACCTCCAGCAGGTGCTTCCCCAAGTCCTTGGAGACCAGCAGCACCTGGGGAATGGGGGGCGAAGCCAATTGGGTCCGGAGTTCGCGTCCTCCCTGGGGATGCCCGGCGTCCCCCGGCTCTACCTGCATCTCCTCCATCCAGTCGATCATGTAGACCATCTCCTGGAAGATCTTCTGCAGGGCCAAGTTCTGCTCGAGGCGGGCACGGCGGGCACGGACCAGCTCGGTCAGCAGCCCCCACTGCCGCAGGATGTTGTCCTTCTGCGCGCTGATGCGCTTGGTGTCGTAGTAGCCCTCGGATTCCATCTCCAGAGCCAGCTCCACCACCACCTGGATGCGCTCCTGGTAGGAGGAGATGTCAGCCTCGATGGCCTCGTGCTTCTTCATGGCCGCCTCCACCGCCGGCAGGTCGTAGCCAAAGTTGTCCTGGGGTGGGGGGAGATGTTGTAAGGAAGGTGGGCCCCCCACCTAGGAGAGCTGGACCCCATGGGGACATCCCATCAAGCTGGGAGCACTGGCTGATGGTTGGACTTGACCACCAAGGTCTTCTACAACCAAAATCAGTCTACGATTGGGCATCACCAACCCTTGGGATGGGCTTGGTGCATTGCATTGAAGAGTTGAACCCCATGGGGACATCCCACCAAGCTGGGAGCACTGGTTGATGGTAGGACCTGATAACCTAGAAGGTCTTCTCCAACCAAAAGGAATCTATCCTTGGGCAATGTCAACCCTTGTGGTGGTCTTGGTGCATCACACTGGCGAGCGGTACCCCATGAGGATGTCCCACCAAGCTGGGAACACTGGTTGCTGGTTGGACTTGGCCATTGGGGTCTTCTCCAACCAAAATCAATCTATGATTGGCCATCACCAACCCTTGGCATGACCTTGGCCCTCGGGGTGCCCACCAGGAACCCACCGACGCCAGCCCCACCGTTCTCCCCAAGAACCCCAACCCCACCCAGCACCCAGAACCACGTGTCCCTCCCCCTCTTTTTCCCGGTGTGGGGGGGTCCCAGTCGAGCCCCCCCACCTGCGACACCAGCCGCTGGTTCTCGTTCAGCCACGTCTCCCGCATGGCCGCCTTGTGGTCGAAGCGTTGGGCCAGCAGCTCCAGCTTCTCCTGCCGGATCAGCTCGTTGCGCAGCGACACCTCCCGCTCGTGTTCTGCCTTCTCCAGGCAGCTCCAAGCCTACAAGGGGGAGGGGTCGCAACGGGGTTTCGCCCCGAGGGTCCCCCGGGGGGACACCTCGCCCCCGTCCCACCAGAACCTTGTTGATGTCGGAGATGCTCTTGCCCTCGCTGGGGACGTAGAGCTTGCGGTTGGTGGCCCGCAGCTTGCTCTGGATGGTGAAGAGCAGCACCTCCAGGTTCCCCTTCTCCTGGAACCTTTCACGGGGTGGGCAGCGGAAGGTCAGAACGTGGCCCCCGACCTTGCCCCCCCCCACCCTCGTCCCCTCCCCGGAACCCTCACTTGACGGGTTTCTCCAGGGTGCAGAAGGCGGTGAAGGCCTGGAGCTGCTGCTGCACCCCGGTGAGGGAGTTGGCGAACTTCTGGTTGCTGATGATGGTGACGGTGTGCTGCACCCAGGCCAGCAGCTCGGCCGCCAGCGCCTCGTACCGCTCGATGATGGCCTCGATCTCCATGGCCTGATCCAGCACCTGGGTGCGGGGGCGTGCACAGCTTGGGGGGGCTTCCCACAGACCCCCCCGAGGTAACCATGCATGGTGCAAGGATGCATATTGCAATCCTGAAGCAACCGTGCATGGTGCAAGGGTGCACTTGTGACCCTCAAGCATCCACACATGGTGCAGGTTTGCGTCTTGCAACACCTTGAGCAACCGCGTATGGTGCAAGGATGCCTCCTGCAATCCTGAAGCAATTGTGCATAGTGCAAGCATGCACCTGTAACCCTCAAACAACCACATGTGGTGCAGGGGTGCATTCTGCAACCCCTCAAGCAACCGTGCATGGTGCAAGGATGCATGTTGCAATCCTGAAGCAACTACGCGTGGTGCAATGGTGCACCTGTGGCCCTCAAGCAACCATGCATGGTGCAGGGGTGCATCCTGCAGCCCTTCCAAGGAACCATGCATGGTGCAAGGGTGCATCCTGCAACCCTCAAGCAACTGTGCAAGGTTTGGGGTGCATCCTGTGGGACACCACCCAGCACCTGTTGGGCTGGGGCGCCTCACGGAGCCACGGACGGAGCCCCCCCATGGAGCACAGGAGGGGGCTCCCCGCGGGGTTGGAGGTCCAGCACCCCACGGAGTGACGCAGGGACACCTCGACGCCCACCTTCCCAATGCGCTTCCCCTCCACGGCCAGCGCTTTCATCTTGGAGAAGTAGTGGTAGAAGGAGACCACGTAGGTGATGATGGACTTCTCGTCAGGGTCCTCCATGTTGACATCTGCCGGGCAGCGAAGCGTCCTTCCCTGAGCCCCCCTGCCCCCAAAATGCCCCCCCCCCGCGCCACCATCCCCGGGCTAAAGAAGTCCTCGGGGGCAGCAAACGAAGCCAGGAGGAATTAACCAGGAGCGAGCGATGGGGTGAGGAGGATGGGTTGGATGAGGTTGGGGTGGGTGGGTGGAGAAGACCTCGCACCCCGCACGGACGGACAGACGGATGGATGGACAGGCGGACGGCTAGATGGGTGGATGGATGGATGGACGGATGGGTGGACAGACGGACGGATGTGTAGATGGATGGATGAAGAGATGAATAGATAGATACACGGATGGACAGGGATGGATGGATGGATGATGGACAGACAGATGGACAGATGGATGGACAGATATGTAGATGGATAGATGGATGGGTGGACAGATGGGTGGACGGACAGACAGACGGAGTCCCCCAGCAGCAGCAGGGACACGAGGACACCCCGTCCCGTCCCGTCCCTACCCTCGGGGTCCAGCAGCTTGCTGAGCCCCAGCTGCTGCTCGGCTGTGTTGAAGGCTTGCTGCAGGTTGTAGGTAGCGTTGGACTTGGTCAGCTTGTGGAAGTCGATGAGATCCGGCCTGCAATCGGGACACAGCCACGTGGAGCCCAATTTTAGGGTGTCCCCCCACCCCCCAAAAAAACACCAGCCCCACGGAGGAGCCCCCAGCCCCGTGGCCGACCTGTGCTTGTGGATGAGCGCGTTGAAGGCCAGCCCGTCCCTCCAGCTGGTGGTGAAGTTCTGGATGTTCACCTCGGGGTACCTGCGGGAAGAAAGGGGAGGGTCACCCCTTTTTTTTGGGGGGGGGGGGAGGACCCATCCTGGCGTGGGGACGGTGCCACCACTCACCCTGCTGTCTTCATCTGGCACCAGAGCAGCAGCGCGTCCTTGGCCGAGCGCGTCTCGCGGTTGTCCTCGGTCTTGATCTTGATCACCTGGATCTGGACAAAGCCGATGGGGCACTGCCACCGGGGCTGGGGACCCCGTCCCCAAATCCAGGGGACCCCTCCCCCGGCCAGCCCACCTGGAAGCGGAGGATGATGGTCCAGATGAGGCCGAGGGTCAGGCGGTGGTTGCCGTCCACGATGTCGTGCGAGCCCACGTTCTCCAGGTGCACCCGTTGCTCCTTGAGGAACTGCAGCGCCTTGTCCACGTTCTCCAGCGAGTGGATCCGCATCCGGCCCCGCGTCGGCTTGGGCTGACACCCCAAAAATAAAGGGGGGGGGGGTCACAACCCCCCAACACCCCCAATCTCCCCCCAAAAAACTGCCAAGGCTCCACCAAGAACCCTACGGAGACGGTTGGAGCCCCGCTTGGGTCTTGGGGCGACGGATGGATGGGAAGGGGGCGATAGATGGATGGGAAGAGTTGGGGGTGACTTTTTGGGGCATGGGGGTGCTGGGGCGACCCCATTTCTCACCAGCTGCTCCCCGGAGAGCACCTCGAGGAGGCGGGTGAGGACGTAGCCGTCGCGGAGGTCGGCGTAGAGGTCCCCGACGCGGCACGAGGCGCGGGCGAGGTGCGCGTTGACCCACTTGGTGAAGGTCTTCTTCTGCACCGCGTCCCGCTCGTCTACCCCGGGGAGGGGGGGACACAAATAACCCATCGGACCCTCCCCAATCCCACCACCCCCCCCAGGAGCACCCACGGGTGCCGGGCAGGGTCCCACCAGCCAAGGCTTTGATGCGGGAGCACTCGAAGAGCTTGGCGGTGGCCGCGGGGTCGGGACCCTCCCAGGGGCCGTTGTTGTTCTGCGGCACCTCCATGGTGTCCACCTCGGTCGCCATCTTGGGGGGGGTTAGGGTTTTTTTTTTATTAGGGGGGGTTGATAGGGTCGTGGGGGGGGGGGTGCGGGACCCCCGAAATGTCCCCGTCCGTCCGTCCGTCCGTCCATCCGTTGTGCCCCCCTTTCCCTTTGGGATTAAGGGGGGGCTCCTCCACACCCCAGTTGTGGGGTGTTGGGGGGAGGGGGCAATGGGGGACCCCACAGCCCCCCTCACCCCAACTGCCTCCCAGCAGCCCCCCCCACATCATCCTAGGTACCCCCCAGCATCTGGTGCAGCCCCCCCCGAAAAGCAACCCCTGCAGCCCCCCCTAAAGCATCCCCCAGAGACCCCCTCAACGCCCCTACAGCCCCCCAGCACCCCATAGAGACCACCCAAAATCCCACGGAGACCCCCCCAAATCCCATAGAACCCCCCCCAAAATTCCTGTAGAGACCCCCAGCATCCCATGCAGCCCCCCCAGCTCCCCATATAGCCCCCCCAGCATCCCCCAGAGACCCCTCAGCCCCCCTGCAGCACCCCCAAAATCCCATAGAACCGCCCCCAGCACCCCTGCAGCGCCCCCAGCGCCCCATAGAGACCCCCAGCCCCCCTGTAGCCCCCCCCCAAATCCCATGCAGCCCCCCCAGCATCCCATACAGCCCCCCCCGACCCCCAAGGGCCCCCTCAGCCCCCCTGCAGTCCCCCCAAAACCCCAAGCAGCCCCCCCCAGAGACCCCCCAGCACCCCACAGAGCCCCCCCAGCCCCCCATAAAGCCCCCCCCCCGCGCTCCCCCCCTTCCCTCCCCCCCTTCCCCGCAGGATCCGGCCCTCCCCGCGGTCACCTTGAGGGACCCCCCCGGGGATCCCGCTCCCCCCCCCCCGAGCCTCCCCCCGCCGCTACCCTGGCACCGGGGGGGGGGGGCTCCGGTGCCCCCCCCTCCCCCAGGAGCCCCCCCCCCCGCTTCCAGCATCCCCCAGCACGTCCGCACCGGGGGGGGGGGGGAGGGAAAAAAGGGGGTCGGGGGGAGCCCCCCGGTGCTGTGCCCCCCCCCCCAGGGTGGGATGGGAAAGGGGGGGGGGGGGGGCAATTACCGGAGGGGGGGGGCACTTACCTGGGGGGGGGCTGCGCTCCCGGGGCCGCCGCCGCGGAGCCGCCCGGCTCGCCCCGAGCTCCGCCCCCACCCCGGCAGCCAATCCCGGGGCTGCCCCCCCCCCCCGTGACCCCCCCACCCCAAAATCACGCCGGTGCTGCACCGCCCCCCCCCCCCCCGTACCCCCCCCCCCAGTCGGTGCTGCACCGGGAGGGAGGGGGGCGGGGGCTGCCGCCGGTAAAAGGGGGGGGGGGGGGGGACAAAGGGGGGGGGGCCGTGCAAAACGGGAGGGGGGGGGGCCGTGCAAAGTGGGGGGGGGGCACGAAAGGGGGTGTGCAAATTGCAGGTGCATGCACCAGGGTGGTGCAAACGGGGGTGCACGAGTGCAGATGTGCAAAGCGGGGTTGTGCAAAGCGGGGTTGTGCAAAGTGGGGGTGCACGGGTGCCGATGCATGAACAGGGGGGTGCATGAAGAGGGGTGCACGAACGCAGATTTGCAAACTGGGGGGTGCGTGCACTAGGGGTGCACAAACGGGGGCCGTGCAAACCCGGGGTGCACAAACAGGGGTTGTGCAAACCGCAGGGGAAAGCACCAGAGTGCACAAAGCAAGGCCGTGCAAACTGGGGGTGCACGAACAGGGGCGTGCAAACTGTGGATGTGCAAACTGGGGGTGCGTGCACCAGGGGTGCACAAACTGGGGCCACGCAAACTGGAGGTACGTGAATGGGGGTGTGCAAACTGCAGGTGCATGCACCAGGGGTGCACAAAGCAAGGCCGTGCAAACTGCGGGTGCACGAGTCGGGGGTGCACAAACCAGGGCCATGGAAACTGGGGGTGCGTGAATGGGAGCGTGCGAACTGGGGGTGCACGCACCAGGGGTGCACAAAGCAAGGCCGTGCAAACTGGGGGTGCACAAACAGGGGTGTGCAAACTGCAGGTGCATGCACCAGGGTGTACAAAGCAAGGCCGTGCAAACTGCGGGTGCACAAACTGGGGCCGTGCAAACTGGGGGGGTGCACGAGTCGGGGGTGCACAAACCAGGGCCATGAAAACTGGGGGGTGCATGAATGGGAGCGTGCGAACTGGGGGTGCACGCACCAGGGGTGTACAAACTGGGGGTGCATGCACCAAGGGTGCACAAAGCAGGGCCGTGCAAACCGGGGGGGGCACGAACGGGGGGCACAGATGCGGATGTGCAAACTGGGGGGGTTCACGCACCAGAGGTGCACTAACTGGGGGTGCACGAACAGTTTGTACGAACCAGGGGTGTATGGACCGGGGGGGGGGGTGCAGCAGGGTTGCATGCACCAGGGTTGCACAGGCTGGGGTCGTGCAAACCAGGGTTTTACAGGCCTGGGGTGCACAAACGAGGGCCGTGCAAATGAGGGGTGCACAATGGTGTCATGCAAACCGGGGTGCATGCGCTGGGGGTGCACGGACGGGGGGGTGCACAGAGCAGGGCCATACAGTGCACGGGCTGGGGCTGTGCAAACTGGGGGGGGTGCGTGCACCAGGCGTGCACAAATGAGGTTGTGCAAACTGGGGGGGGGGGGGGGGGGGTGCACAACCGGGGTTGTGCAACCGGGGGGGGGGGGGGGGTGCATGCACCGGGGGAGGTCGTGCAAAGTGGGGGTGCCCGCATCGGGGCGGTGCAAACCGGGGGGTGCACGGAATGGCGTCGTGCAAACCGGGGGGGGGGGGCACGTACCGGGGTGGTGCAAACCGGGGGTGCACGGAGCAGGGCCCGGTGCATGCCCCGGGGCAGGGAACCGCCCCCCCCCCCCCCCGGGGCGGGGCCGTGGCTCCGTGGCCGCCCCCCCGGGGGTGGAGCGAGGCGGGGGGGGGGTGGAGGGGGGGGGCCCTGAGGGGTGGTGGCGACCCCAGGGCCACCATGGCCACCTGCAGGAACATCGCCATCTTCGGGGCTACCGGCAGGACCGGGCTGGCCACCCTGAGCCAGGCTCTGGATGGCGGTAAAAGGGGGGGGGGCAGCACCCATGGGTGGCGCCCCCAGCACCCTCCCTCCCCCCCCCCCCGGGTCGGGACGGGGACATTGGGGACGGGGCCACTGGGGACATGGGACGGGTGTTAATGGGGTGGGGGGGTCCTGGTTGTGGGCTCTGTGGGGCAGCCGGAGCCCATATGGGGTGTATAGGGCCTGTGTGGGGCAGTTAGGGGCTGTGTGGGGCAGTTAGGGGCTGTGTGGGGCACTTAGGGACTGTGTGGGGCAGTTAGGGGCTGTGTGGGGCAGTTAGGGCCTGTGTGGGGCAGTTAGGGCCTGTGTGGGGCAGTTAGGGGCTGTATGGGGCACTTAGGGGCTGTGTGGGGCAGTTAGGGGCTGTGTGGGGCAGTTAGGGGCTGTATGGGGCACTTAGGGACTTGTATGGGGCACTTAGGGCCTGTGTGGGGCAGTTAGGGGCTGTATGGGGCAGTTAGGGGCTGTGTGGGGCCAGTTAGGGGTTACATGGGGCAGTTAGGGGCTGTGTGGGGCAGTTGGGGGCTGTGTGGGGCAGTTAGGGGCTATATGGGGCAGTTAGGGACTGTATGGGTTAGTTAGGGGCTGTGGGGGCAGTTAGGGCCTGTGTGGGGCAGTTAGGGGCTGTATGGGGCAGTTAGGGACTTGTATGGGGCACTTAGGGACCGTATGGGGCAGTTAGGAGCTGTATGGAGCAGTTAGGGGCTATATGGGGCAGTTAGGGGCTGTATGGAGCAGTTAGGGGCTATATGGGGCAGTTAGGGGCTGTATGGAGCAGTTAGGGACTTGTATGGGGCAGTTAGGGGCTGTATGGGGCAGTTAGGGGTTGCATGGGGCACTTAGGGACCGTACGGGGCAGTTAGGGGCTGTATGGGTTAGTTAGTGCCTGCATGGGGCAAACAGAGCTCTATGGGGCAGATAGAACCTATATGGGGCAGTTAGAGCCTGTATGGGGCAGTTAGAGGTTGGCTGGGGCAAATAGAGCCCGTATGGGGTAAATAGAGCCCGTGTGGGGCAGGTAGAGCCTGTGTGGGGCAGAGGGAGCCCCTGTGGGGCAGAAGCAGCCCATCCATCGGGGGCAGAGGGAGCCTCTGTGGGGCGGGTGGAGCCTGTACGGGGCAGATAGAGCCTGTACGGGGCGATAGAGCCTGTATGGGGCAGATAGAGCCTGTATGGGGCAGATAGAGCCTGTATGGGGCAGATAGAGCCTGTACGGGGCAGGCGGGGCCGATATGGGGCAGACGGGGCCGATATGGGGCCAACACAGCTCACCCGCAGCAAATACAGCCCCTATAGGGCACGCGGAGCCGCGGTGGGGCAGACGCCGCTGCTATAGGGCGGGAGGACCCTATAGGGCTCCCACGCAGCCCCCCCAGCCCCATTCCCCCCCCCTATTTCCCCCGGGATAGGCTTACGGGGCCGCAGCGGCGGCAGCGCTGAGTCATGCCCCGAAATGCTGAGTCACGGCCCCGCTGTTTCCCCCCCCCCCCCCCCCTTCCCAGGGTACACGGTGACGGTGCTGGTGCGGGACCCCGGGCGCCTGCCCCCCCAGGGCCCCCCCCCGGCCCGGGTGGTGGTGGGCGACGTCCTGGAGCCCGCCGACGTGGCCGAGGCCGTGCGGGGCCAGGACGCCGTCGTCATCATCCTCGGCACCCGCAGCGACCTGGGTACGGGAGCCCCCTGCCACCCCCCCCCCCCGCGTCCCCGTTACCCTGGGGGGTCCCCGTCCCTGTGTCCCTATTGCCCAAGGACTCCCCCCCCCCCATGTCACCATCCCCCCGAGGGTCCCTGTGCCCCCATTACCCCAAGGACCCCCACCCCGTGTCCCCAGGGCCCCCGTGTCCCCCCCCATGTCCCCTGTGTCCCCAATACCCCAAGGACCCCCCGGCCCCAGCGTCCCCATTACCACGGGGATCCCTGTCCCTGCACCCCCTATTGCCCAAGGACCCCCAACCCCGTGTCCCCAGTACCCCAAGGACCCTGTCCCTGTGTCCCCCTTACCCCAAGGACCCCCCCCCCCAGTGTCCCCATTTCCCTGGGGGTCCTTGTCCCTGTGCTCCCCCCCCCCAATGTCCCCATCGCCCCAGGGACCCCGTTCCTGTGTCCCCACTGCGCCACGGGACCCCGCACCCTGGCCCCTGTGTCCCCACCGCCCCCGTGTCCCCAGTGCCCCAAGGACCCCAGCGCCCCAAGGACCCCAGCCCTGTGTCCCCATTGCCCCCCCCCCATGTCCCCATCACCCCCCTATGTCCCCATTGTCCCCCCGTGTCCCCATTGCCCCCATGCATCCCTATTGCCCCCGTGTCCCTGTTGTCCCCACGTCCCCATTGCCCCCCCGTGTCCCCATTGTCCCCCGTGTCCCCATTGTCCCTTGTATCCCCATTGCCCCCCTGCCTCCCTGTTGCCCCTTGTGTCCCCATTGTCCCTTGTGTCCCCATTGTCCCTTGTGTCCCCATCGCCCTCCTTTGTCCCCATTGTCCCCACGTGTCCCCACGTGCCCCTATTGCCCCCCGTCTCCTCATCCCCCCCCGTGTCCCCATCGCCCCCGTGTGTCCCCATCACCACCCCCTGCCCCCCCATTGCACCACAGCCCCCCCGTACCCTCCCCCACTACCCCCGTGCCCCTCCCCACGTGTCCCCACCCCCCAAATATTGTCACCCTGTCCCCCCCAGGCCCCACCACCGTCATGTCTGAGGGCACCAAGAACATCGTGGCCGCCATGAAGGCCCACGGCGTCCGCAAGGTGGTGGCCTGCCTGTCCGGTGAGCAGCCCCCCCCCTGCCGCGTCCCCCCTTGGGGACACCCCCCCGGTGACCCCCCCCCCCCCTCATTGTCCCTTCGTGTCCCCACCCCGTAGCCTTCCTGCTGTGGGACCTCCAGAAGGTGCCACCCCGGCTGCTGCCGGTGACCGAGGACCACATCCGCATGCACCGGGTGCTGCAGGACTCGGGGCTGGACTGCGTGGCCGTGATGCCACCGCACATCGCCGGTGCGTGGGGACACCTGGGGACACGGGGGGGGACAAGGGGACAAGGGGGGGGTCTCAGCGTGTCATGGTGGGGCCACCATCACGGTGACAAACGGCCAGGCAGGTGGCGTTGGGTGGCACCAAGGTGGCGTGGGTGGGTGGTGACACTGTCGCGGTGACGTTGGGTGGTGGCGTTGGGTGTCCCCAACCCTACGTGGTCGTGTCACCATTGTGGTGACATTGGGTGAAGTGACATTGGGTGGTGGCATGGAGTTATTGGGTGTCCTCAACCCTACGTGGCGATGCCACCATCGTGGTGACGTTGGGTGGTGGCGTTGGGTGTCCTCAACCCTACATGGAGGTGCCACCACCATGCTGGTGACACTGGGTGGTGGCACGGAGCCATTGGGTGTCCCCAACCCCATGTGTCGATGCCACCATCTTGGTGACATTGGGTGGTGTCATGGAGCTCTTGGGTGTCCCCAACCCTACATGGAGATGCCACCAACCCAATGACGTTGGGTGGTGGCATGGAGCTCTTGGGTGGCCCCAACCCTACATGGAGATGCCACCATCTGGGTGACATTGGGTGGTCCAATGACATTGGGTGGTGTCATGGAGCTCTTGGGTGGCCTCAACCCTACAAGGAGATGCCACCATCTGGGTGACATTGAGTGGTGGCATGGAGCTGTTGGGTGTCCCCAACCCTCCGTGGAGATGCCACCATCCCAATGACATTGGCTGAAGTGACGTTGAGTGGTGTCATGGAGCCATTGGGTGTCCCCAGCCCTACACGGAGATGCCACCGTCTTGGTGACATTGGGTGGTGGCACGGAGCCGTTGGGCGCCCCCCACCCCCCGTACCGCTGCCACCGCCAGGGTGACACCACCCGAGGGCGCGCTCGGTGGCGGTGGCACCGCGGTTCCACGGCGCGTCCCCGTCCCCACGCAGACGACCAGCCGCTGACCGGGGACTACGCGGTGTCCGTGGGTGCCACCGCCGGTGGCTCTCGTGTCATCTCCAAGCACGACCTCGGCCACTTCTTGCTCCGCTGCCTCCACACCTCGGAGTACGACGGGAAGGGCGTCTACGTCTGCGGCCACTACCCCAAGGCCTAGGGGACGGCGGGGACGTGGTGGTGGCCCCCCCCCGGCCACCCCCCCCGGTGACAATAAAGGGTCGCTGGTTTGCTCCCTCGGGGTCTCGGCCCTCGTGGAGGGGGCGCTTGGAGCCGGGGGTGGGGGTCCCGTGGGGACGGGGAGGGTGGCGGTGGGGTGGGGGGGATTCTGTAGGGCTGGGGGGGGGGTCCTATAGGGCTGGAGAGGGGTCTCATAGGGCTGGGGGGGGTCCCGTAGGGCTGGGGGGCTCCTATAGGGCTGGGGGGGGGTCTATAGGACTGTGGGATTGGGGGGCGGGGCTGGTTGTTCCTATAGGGCTTGGGGGATTCCTATAGGGCTATAGGGCTGGGGGGGGGGGTTCCTGTAGGGCTGGGCGGGGGTTCCTACAGGACTGTAGGGCTGTGGGGGTTCCTATAGGGCTGTAGGTTTGGGGGGGTTCCTATAGGGCTGGGGGGGTTCCTATAGGGCTGTAGGTTTGGGGGGGTTCCTATAGGGCTGGGAGGGTTCCTATAGGGCTGTAGGTTTGGGGGGGTTCCTATAGGGCTGGGGGGGTTCCTATAGGGCTGTAGGTTTGGGGGGGTTCCTATAGGGCTGGGAGGGTTCCTATAGGGCTGTAGGTTTGGGGGGGTTCCTATAGGGCTGGGAGGGTTCCTATAGGGCTGTAGGGTTGCCAGGGGGTTTCTATAGGGTCAGCAGGGGGCTCCCATAGGGCTGGGGGGGCTCCGATGGGAGGGGAGGGGAGGGTTTGTATAGGGCTGGAGGGGGGTTCTACAGGGCTGTAGGGTTGGAGGGGTTCCTATAGGGTCCGGGGGGTGTCCTGTGGGGCCAGGGGTCTACTATGGGGCTGGAAGAGGGTTCCTATGGGGCTGGGGGGGGGGGTTCCTATATGGCTCCGGGGACTCCTATGGGGCCGGGACTCCTATGGGGCCCCGCCGAAGTCCTCGCGCCCCGCCCCGCCCTATATGCAAATGAGGATCCGCAACCGACCAATCAGGGGAGGCCCCCGGTTGGAAGGGGGGGGGCAGTTTGGGCGGGGGGGGGAATCCCAGTTTGGGGGGGGGGGAATCCCAGTTTGGGGGGGGGGTGTCCCAGTTTGCCGGGCGGGGGGGTGTCCTTGGGATGTCCCTGGTTTGGGGGGGCGGGGGGGGGCACGCAGCACCCTTGGGTGCTCCTCCCGCCAGGCCGGCGCCCTCCCAAATTCCGTCCCCCCCACGCCACCCCCATGCGGGAAGTGCTGAGTCAGCACCGGGGGGGGGGGGTCCTAAGGGTGCTGGGGGGGTCCTGGGGGTGCTGGAGGGGTCCTGGGGGTGCTGGGGGGGTCCTAAGGTTGTGGGGGTGCTGGTGGGGGGGGGGGTCCAGGGTTGCTGGGGGGGGGGTTCTGGGGTGCTGGGGGGGGGGCTGGAGGTTATGGGGTGCTGGTGATGCCGGGGGGGGTCCTATGGGGCTGGGGGGGTCCTGGGGTGCTGGGGAGGTGCTGGGGGGTCCGGGGGGGTCTTTGGGTGCTGGGGGGACCCCATGGTGCCAGGGGAGGGGGGGGTCCTTACACCCTGCCCGCCCCCAACCCAACCCCTTGCCCCCCATTTCCAGAGGTGCCCCCCCATCCCTGCTCCCCCCCCCCCAGGGCCCATTCTTGGGGTCCCTTCCCCACCCTGGGACTGTCCCCTGCTTGTGCCCCCCCCCCCGAGTCCCCCCCCCTGAGCCTTTTGAGCCTGCGCCAGCCTCTGTAGGGCTGGGTGCCACCGGCCCCCGCGCCCAGGGCCACCAATGGCCACCGGCGGCCACCAGCGCCCGGCCCCCGGCCCCCGGCCCCTTTTCCCCGTCGCCCCCCGCCTGCGGGGCCAGCACCGGGCGGGCACGGACACGGGACGGAGGTAAGGGCCTGTCCCCGTGTCCCCATGTCCCTGTGTCCCCATGTCCCTGTGTCCCCATATCCCCATGTCCCCGTGTCCCCGTGTCCCTGTGTCCCCTTATCCCCCATGTCCCCCATATCCCCCTGACCCCATGTCCCTGTGTCCCCAGGTGCCCCGTGTCCCCGTATCCCCCTGTCCCCGTATCCCCCTGTCCCCATATCCCCATGTCCCCATGTCCCCATGTCCCTGTGTCCCCATGTGCCCCATGTCCCCGTGTCCCCGTATCCCCCTGTCCCCATGTCCCTGTGTCCCCAGGTGCCCCCGTCCCCATATCCCCCTGTCCCCATATCCCCATGTCCCCCGTGTCCCCATATCCCCATGTCCCCCTGTCCCCCTTGTCCCCCTGTCCCCCCGTCCCCATGTCTCCCTGGCCCTATATCTCCGTGTCCCCCATGTTCCTATATCCCCTGTCCCTGGGTCCCTATGTCCCAGTGTCCCTGTGTCCCCCACATCCCCCCCCATGTCCCTGTGACCCCCATGTCCCCAGATCCCCGTGTCCCCATGTCCCCGTGTCCCCACGTCCCCGTGTCCCCGTGTCCCCGTGTCCCCACGTCCCCGTGTCCCCGTGTCCCCATGTCCCCGTGTCCCCGTGTCCCCGTGTCCCCGTGTCCCCATTGCATCAGGGGGGAGATGCATACGGGGCAGCTCGGTGCATGTGGGGCCGGGCTGGCTGCAGGGAGGGTGGCACCGGGGGGGGGGGGGGACATGATGTGGGGGTGCTGGCGTGCACCCCGTGCACCCGTGCACCTGTGCAACCCTTGCACCTGCGCACCCGTGCACCTGTGCACCCGTGCACCCACGCCTGTGTGAGTTGCACGCCTTTGCACCCGTGCCCTGCTGCATCTGCACGCCCGTGCCTCTTTGCACCCGTGTAGCTGCACACCCGTGCACCAGCATAACGTTGCACTCGTGCATCTTTGTGCGTGTGCAGCCATGCACCTGTGCGAGGGTGCAGCCGTGCACCCGTGCACCCATACATGTGTGTGTCTGTGCACCCACATTCCCGTGCACCCATGCACCCACGCACCCTTTGCACCAATGCATCTGTGCGCCCAAGCAACTGTGCAGCCATGCACCCGTTGCACCCGTGCATCTGTGCACTGGTGCACCCATGCATCTGCGCGCCCTTGCACCTGTGCATCTGAGCACCCATGCGCCCTTTGTGCCCACGCATCTGTGCGCTCTTGCAGCTGTACGTCTGTGCACCCATGCACCTGTGCATCCTTGCACCCGTGCATTTGTGCACCCTTTGCACCCATGTATCTGTGCACCCTTGTCGCCATGCATCGGCGCACCCATGCACCTGTGCACCCTTGCACCCGTGCATTTGTGCATTTGTGCACCCTTTGCACCCATGTATCTGTGCACCCTTGTCGCCATGCATCGGCGCACCCATGCACCTGTGCACCCTTGCACCCGTGCATTTGTGCATTTGTGCACCCTTTGCACCCATGTATCTGTGCACCCTTGTCGCCATGCATCGGCGCACCCATGCACCTGTGCACCCTTGCACCCGTGCATTTGTGCATTTGTGCACCCTTTGCACCCATGTATCTGTGCACCCTTGTCGCCATGCATCGGCGCACCCATGCACCTGTGCACCCTTGCACCCGTGCATTTGTGCATTTGTGCACCCTTTGCACCCATGTATCTGTGCACCCTTGTCGCCATGCATCGGCGCACCCATGCACCTGTGCACCCTTGCACCCGTGCATTTGTGCACCCATGCACCTGTGTACCCGTGCACCCGTGCAACGGGGCACCCATGCAACCTTTGCACCCATGCAAGCCGTGCACCCATACATCTGTGCAGCCCTGCACCCGTGCACCTGAGAAAGCTGCAAATTGCATGCGCAATGGGGCGAGGGCCTGTTTGGGGTGGGGGGGGGACTGAGCACGCGCCCCCCCCCCCCAGTCCTGCGTGGGTGCCACCCCCGCAGGGTTTGTGCTGAGCGCCCCGAATGCCCCGCATTCCCCGGGCCGGGGGGGGCGCGGGGCCGGGGACAAAGGGCTCCCTGTCCCCAGGGGTGCGGGGGTGGCACCCTGCGGGGGGGCGGGGGGGGGGGCGACACGTTTCGGGGCGCGTCCCGCCGCGGGAATGCCAGCAATGAGCCGTGGCCTTCGGCGGCGTGGGAGGGAAATGTCACCCTGCCACCCTGCCGGCATGTCCCCCTGTCACACGGGGGGGGGGGCGATGGGGACGGGGATGTGCCCCCCACACACGCTGGAGGGGGGTGAATTGGGGGGGGGGGGTGCAATGGGGGTGCTAGGATGGGGGGTGCTAGGGGGGGCTTGGAATAGGGGGGGATTAAAACTGGGGGGTTGCGATGGGGGTCTTTAATGGGGGGGTGCGGGGGGGGGTCTGTAATGGGGGGGGGTCAATGGGGGCTGCAATGGGGGGTCCCCAAGGGGGGGGGTCTGCAGTGGGGGGGCTGCAATGGGGGTCGCATCGCAAGAGGTTCAACTTGGGGGGGGGCTGCAGCGTGGGGGGGGCTCAACGGCGTCTCTGCCCCATCCCCTGCAGCCCCCCCCCCCCCCCGCCCTCCCCCCGTGGTGACACTGGTGACGCCCCCGGGCACCGCCGAGGCCCCCCCCCCGGGCACCATGGAGCCCCCCCGGGCCAGCGGAGAGGTGAGGACGGAGGAAGAGGAGGTTGGGGGGAGGAAGAGGAGGTTGGGGGGGGGATGGAGGAAGAGGAGGCCAGAGGGGATGGAGGAAGAGGAGGAAGAGGAGGTTGGAGGGGATGGAGGAAGAGGAGGTTGGAGGGAGGAAGAGGAGGGAGAAAGGGATGGAGGAAGAGGAGGTTGGAGGGAGGAAGAGGAGGCTGTAGGGGATGGAGGAAGAGGAGGCCGGAGGGAGGAAGAGGAGGGAGAAAGGGATGGAGGAAGAGGAGGTTGGAGGGAGGAAGAGGAGGCTGTAGGGGATGGAGGAAGAGGAGGCCGGAGGGAGGAAGAGGAGGGAGGATGTCAGAGGGAGGAAGAGGAGGTCAAAGGGAGGAGAAGGAGGTCAGAGGGGATGGAGGAAGAGGAGGCCAAAGGGGACAGAGGAAGAGGAGATCGGGGGGAGGAAGAGGAGGCCAGAGGGGATGGAGGAAGAGGAGGAAGAGGAGGCTGGAGGGGATGGAGGACGAGGAGGGAGGAAGGATGTCGGCGGTCGGACGCCGAACCTGGGTGCCCCCCACCCTTGGGTGCCCCCCTCGTCGAGTGCCACCCCCCCCGCGGTGCCCCCCAGGAGCTGCCACCCCCGGAGCTGGTGGAGGTCGTGGTGGAGGCCGGCGCGGGCGACATCGTCCTGGCCGGCGGCCGCGACGGCATCTACGTCCGCGAGGCTCACCGCGGCTCCGGCCTCCGCCAAGGTCAGCCTCCCCCCCCCCCTTTTTTTGGTGCCCCCCCCCACCCCAAAAAGCCGACGTCACCCCCCTCCTGTCCCCCCCCCCCCCCCCCACCCATAGGTGACCGGCTGCTGAGCGCCCGCGTCTTCTTCGAGGACGTGCGGTGCGAGGACGCGGCGCGGGTGCTGCGCTGCGCCCAGCCCTGCCGCGTCTCCTTCTGCCTCAAGCGCGCCGGGCCGGGGGGGCGCGGACCCCCCGGGACCACCGCAGCCCCCCCCCAGGGCAAGGGGCCCAAGGCCAAGGTGGCCAGGCTGGTGGGTGACGGGGATTGGGGGCGGGAGTGGCCGGGGGGAGGGGGGTGGCATTGGGGGTGTGGGGCACCCATGGGTGGCACTGGGTGCCCATGGGTGGCACTGGGGGCGTGGGGTGCTCGTGGGTGCCATTGGGGGCGTGGGGTGCCTGTGGGTGACACAAGGGACGTGGGACACCCCTGGGTGGCACTGGGGGCATGGGGCGCCCATGGGTGGCAGTGGAGACATGGGACACCCCTGGGTGGCATTGGGGGCATGGGGTGCTCGTGGGTGCCATTGGGGGCGTGGGGTGCCTGTGGGTGACACAAGGGACGTGGGACACCCCTGGGTGGCACTGGGTGCCCATGGGTGGCACTGGGGGCGTGGGGTGCTTGTGGGTGCCATTGGGGGCGTGGGGTGCCTGTGGGTGACACAAGGGATGTGGGACACCCATGGGTGGCACCGGGTGCCCATGGGTGGCACTGGGGGCGTGGGGTGCTCACGGGTGCCATTGGGGGCGTGGGGTGCCTGTGGGTGACACAAGGGACGTGGGACACCCCTGGGTGGCACTGGGGGCATGGGGCGCCCATGGGTGGCAGTGGAGACATGGGACACCCCTGGGTGGCATTGGGGGCATGGGGTGCTCGTGGGTGCCATTGGGGGCGTGGGGTGCCTGTGGGTGACACAAGGGACGTGGGACACCCCTGGGTGGCACTGGGTGCCCATGGGTGGCACTGGGGGCGTGGGGTGCTTGTGGGTGCCATTGGGGGCGTGGGGTGCCTGTGGGTGACACAAGGGACGTGGGACACCCCTGGGTGGCACTGGGTGCCCATGGGTGGCACTGGGGGCGTGGGGTGCTTGTGGGTGCCATTGGGGGCGTGGGGTGCCTGTGGGTGACACAAGGGACGTGGGACACCCCTGGGTGGCACTGGGTGCCCATGGGTGGCACTGGGGGCGTGGGGTGCTTGTGGGTGCCATTGGGGGCGTGGGGTGCCTGTGGGTGACACAAGGGATGTGGGACACCCATGGGTGGCACTGGGTGCCCATGGGTGGCACTGGGGGCGTGGGGTGCTCACGGGTGCCATTGGGGGCGTGGGGTGCCTGTGGGTGACACAAGGGACGTGGGACACCCCTGGGTGGCACTGGGGGCATGGGGCGCCCATGGGTGGCAGTGGAGACATGGGACACCCCTGGGTGGCATTGGGGGCATGGGGTGCTCATGGGTGCCACTGGGGACATGGGGTGCTCATGGGCGACACAAGGGACGTGGGACACCCATGGGTGGCACTGGGGACATGGGATGCTCGTGGGTGGCACGGGGGATAAGGGGCACCCATGGGTGGCCCTGGGGATGTGGGCCACCCATGGGTGGTGCTGGGGACATGGGATGGATGCTCGTTGATCACACAAGGGACATGGGACACCCAGGGGTGGCACTGGCTGCCCGTGGGTGGCACTAGGGACATGGAGCACCCTTGGGTGGCGCTGGGGGCATGGGGTGCTCGTGGGTGGCACTGGGGACACGGGACACCCACGGTTGTCACCACGGACAAGGGACACCCACGGGTGCCACCCCCTCCCGCTGGCTGTCCCCACGCCCCCCCCCGACACCCCAACCCACCCCCCTTTTGTGTCCCCCCCCCCCCCAGAACCTCCTGAGCCTGGCGCCCCTCAAGAAGAAGCCCCCCCCGTCGCCCCCCGTGGACGTGGAGCTGGCCCTGCCCAAGCTGGCCCTGCTGCCCCCCCCCGCCACCCCCTCGCCCCCCCCGGCGGTGCCCGAAGCCCCCCGGCCACCGCGGGTGACGGTGAGGGAGGCGGCGGCGGCGCTGGAGGTGGCCCTGCCGGGGACCCTCACCGAGCCCGGGGGGGGGACACCGGAGCCTGGGGGGGGCCCCCGCCTGCCCGCCGTGGAGGTGGCGGTGCCCAAGGTGGGGGTCCCCAAGGTGGGGGTCCCCAAGGTGGGGGTCCCCAAGGTGGCGGTCCCCAAGGTGGGGGTCCCCAAGGTGGGGCTGGGCGCCCCCGCGCCCA
Organism: Anser anser; assembly: GCF_964211835.1. NCBI lineage: Eukaryota > Metazoa > Chordata > Aves > Anseriformes > Anatidae > Anser > Anser anser. The sequence continues at coordinate 78,542 of NW_028153540.1, forward strand.
AGGAGGTGGCGCCGGTGGCGCCGGTGTCACCCGTGTCACCCGTCCTGGCCATCGCCGTCCCCAAGGTCGAGGTGGGTTTGGCGCTGCCCAAAGCCGGCGCCCAAGGGAAGTTGCCCAAATTGGGCCTTTCTTGCCCCAAAACGCCCGGCGGCGGCGGCGAGGGAGAAGGGCCCAAGCTGCCCGGCTTGGAGGTGGCCGCCCCCGCGGTGGCCCTCGAGGTGGCTTTGGGGAGCGGGGGGGACGCGGGCGTCCCCGAGGCGAAGCCCCCCAAATTCGCCCCCCCCAAGGCCAAGGGGGGGGACGCGAAGGGGCCGCCGGGCAAATTTGGCCCCCCCGGGGGCTGGGAGCTGGGGGGTGGCGGCGGGGGGGGGCGAGGCTGCCCCGGTTTGGGGGTTCGAGCCCCGACATCCGCAGCGGGGGGGACCCCAAAGCGCGGCCGGCGGGGCGGGGGGGCAGCGCCGAGAGCTTGCTGGGGGGGCCCAAAAACTGGGGGGGGGGAGGCCTGGGGGTCTCCGTCCCCGCCGTGGGCTTTTCGGAAGGGGGGAGGCCGGGGGGGGAGGCTGAGGGGGCGAGGAAGAGGCCGGCGATGAAGGTGCCCGAGCTGGAGCTGGCGGCCCCGGGGGGCGCGGGGGGGGGGCGAAGCCCCCCAAATCCCCCCCCGTGGCGGAGGGCGAAGGGGGGAGCGGGCGAGGATGAGGATGGGCAGCGTGAGGAAGGCCGTGCTGGTGCTGGTGAAGGGCAAAGGGGGGGGGGCGAGGAAAACGGGGGGGGGCCGCCCCCCCACCCCCCCGCACCCAAAGCCGGTCGGGGTTTTTCTAAGGCCAAAACGGAGCCGGAGGCCCCCCCCCGGCGCTGGGTGCCCAAGGTGGGCTTCTCGGTGGGGGGGTCCCCGCCGCAGCCCCCCCCCAAGCAGGCCAAGGGGCGGCTGCCCCGGCTGGAGCTGGCCCCCCCCCAGTGCCCCCCCGAGCTGGCGAGGGCCGAGGAAGGGGCCGGGGCCGGGGCCGGGGGGGGGGACCCCAAATTCCAGCTGCCCCAGCTGGAGCTCAGCCCCCCCGCCCGGGGCCCCCCCCCGGGGGAGGAAGAGGAGGAGGTGAACCGGTGAGGAGGAAGCTTCGCCATCGGCCCGGGGGGGGTTTAACCTCCCCCCCCCCCAGAAGATCCTAAATCAGCTTTTTGGTGTTTTTTTTCCCCCCTTTTCACCCCAATTTTAATCCCCCCCCCCCAATTTCTCCGCGGGGGGGGGGTGCTGGCGCTAACACGGCCCCCGGCTTTCGCCCCCCCCCCCCCCCAACCCTTGGTGCTGGAATAAAGGTGGGCGCCAGGAATGGGCCCGGGCTCTGTTACGGGGGGGCTTTTGGGGTCGGGCATTGGGGTCCCTGCTGCCCCATGTCCCCCACGTCCCCAGGACCCCCACATCACGGGTTTTGGGGTCCCTGCTGCCCCATGTCCCCGTGTCCCCGTGTGCCCCACGTCCCCAGGACCCCCACATCACGGGTTTTGGGGTCCCTGCTGCCCCATGTCCCCATGTCCCCCACATCCCCATCAGCCCCACATCCCCATGACCCCCATATCTCAAGTTTTGGGGTCCCTGTTGCTCCACGTCCCCATGTGCCCCACGTCCCCGTCAGCCCCTTGTCCCCGTTGGCCCCAGATCACGGGTTTTGGGGTCCCTGCTGCTCCATGTCCCAATGTCCCCCATGTCCCCAGGACCCCCACATCACGGGTTTTGGGGTCCCTGTTGCTCCACGTCCCCATGTGCCCCACGTCCCCGTCAGCCCCTTGTCCCCGTTGGCCCCATATCATGGGTTTTGGGGTCCCTGCTGCTCCATGTCCCCATGTCCCCACCAGCCCCACCAGCCCCATGTCCCCATTAACCCCATATCTCAACTTTTGGGGTCCCTGCTGCTCCATGTCCCAATGTCCCCCATGTCCCCAGGACCCCCACATCATGGGTTTTGGGGTCCCTGCGACTCCACGTCCCAATGAGTCCCATGTCCCTATAAGACCCATGTCCCCAGGATCCCCATAGCACGGGTTTTGGGGTCCCAGGTGCACCATGTCCCCATGTCCCCATGTCCCCCACATCCCCACCAGCCCCATGTCCCCATTAACCCCATATCACAGGTTTTGGGGTCCCTGCTGCTCCACGTCCCCATGAGTCCCATGTCCCCAGGACCCCCCACATCATTGGGATTGGGGTCCCTGCTGCCCCATGTCCCCATGTGCCCCATGTCCCCATCAGCCCCTTGTCCCCATTGACCCCATATCATGGGTTTTGGGGTCCCTGCTGCTCCGTGTCCCCAGGTGCCCCATGTCCCCCATGTCCCCAGGACCCCCATATCACGGGTTTTGGGGTCCCTGTTGCCCCATGTCCCCATGTCCCCCACATCCCCACCAGCCCCATGTCCCCATTAACCCCATATCACAAGTTTTGGGTCCCTGCTGCTCCATGTCCCAGTGTCCCCAGGACCCCCACATCACGGGTTTTGGGGTCCCTGTTACTCCACGTCCCAATGAGTCCCATGTCCCTATAAGCCCCATGTCCCCAGGACCAGTCCCATGTCCCTATAAGCCCCATGTCCCCAGGACCCCCATATTATGGGTTTTGGGGTCCCTGTTGCCCCATGTCCCCGTGTCCCCCACATCCCCATCAGCCCCATGTCCCATGACCCCCATATCTCAAGTTTTGGGGTCCCTGTTGCTCCACGTCCCCATGTGCCCCACGTCCCCGTCAGCCCCTTGTCCCCATTGACCCCATATCATGGGTTTTGGGGTCCCTGCTGCTCCATGTCCCCAGGTGCCCATGTCCCCATATGTCCCCAGGACCCCCAGATCACGGGTTTTGGGGTCCCTGCTGCTCCATGTCCTCATCAGCCCCGCTGGGATACTGGGACTGGGGGGGGGGATGATACTGGGACCGAGGGGATACTGGGACGGGGGTACCGGTACTGGGATGGAGGGGATACTGGGACCGGGGCGGGGGGTACTGGGACGGGGGGGGAGGTACTAGGACCGGGAGGGGCGGTACTGGGATCGAGGGGGCCGTACTGGGACCGGGGGTGGGGTTACTGGGGCGGAGTGGGGGGGTACTGGGACCGTTTGGGGGGATACTGGGACCGAGCGCCGGGCGCTAGGACCGCGCGTCCGCCGGGCTCTCCGCCCACCTCCCGCCCTCCTCCACGCCCCCTTCTCCCCATTGGTCCTCCCGCCTCGCCCTCCTCCCCCATTGGCCACTGGCGGTGATGGGCGGCGCTCGGAGGCGGGGCCGCGCCTGCGCGCTGCCCCTCGGCCTGCGGGAAGATGGCGGCGGCGGCGGGCGGTGGCGGCGTGCGGGGCCCGCGCCGCCCTCGGGGCCCGCCGGGGCCGGGCCGCGCTGGGCTGGGCGGGGCCCTCAGGGCCGCCTCCGGGGCCGGCACCGGCACCGGGGCCGGCACCGCCGAGGTGCTGCAGGAGCGGCTGCGGCTGCACCAGGTCGGGGCCTGCGGGGGGGCTCCGGTTACCGGGGGGGGGGCTCCCGGTTTACCGGAGGGGAGGGGGAGGGGGTTACCGGAGTGGGGGGGGGCGGTTCCCATCTCCGGTTACCGGGGGGGCGGGCCCAGGTTACTGGAGGGAGGGGGGGGCCGGGTTTACCGGGGAGCTCCCGGTTCCCGTTTCCGTTTAACCGGGGGGGGCTCCCGGTAACCGGAGGGGGGGTGGTGTCCCGGTTCCCATCTCCGGTTACCGGAGGGGAGGGCTCCCGGTAACCGGGGGGGGGTCCCGGTTACAGGCGGGGCCTCCCGGTTACAGGCGGGGGCCTCCCGGTTACAGGCGGGGGCCTCCCGGTTACAGGCGGGGGCCTCCCGGTTTACCGGAGAGGGGTCCCGGTAACCGGAGGAGGAGGGGGGGGGTTGTGTCCCGGTTCACCGGGGGGGGGTCTCCCGGTTCCCACCCCCCCATCGCTCACCGTTTGGTCCCCCCCTTTATTTCCAGGCAGCAGCGGGGCCCCCCCCGCCCGGTTCCCGGTCGGACGAGGAGCGGCGGCACCGGCAGGAGGAGGAGGAGGAGGAGGAGCGGCGGCGGCGGCAGCGCCTGGCGGGGGCTCGGCGCCTGGCCCTGCGCCTGGGGGGCTGCTGGGCGCCGGCACCGGCGTGGCCATCGTCTACGTCTTTGGTGAGACCCCCCGGGACCCCCCCCCCCCAAATTAACCGTTACCGGGGCCGTACCCCCCCCCCCCCCCCACCTCACGCCCCCTTTTCCCTCCCCGCAGGCAGCAACGCCGTGGACGAGCACGGGGCCAAGGTGAGCCCCCCCCCGGTGCCCCCCCCGGTCCCCTGTGCCCCCCCCCCCCCCGGTTCTCCCCCCCCGGGGTCCCCTCTGTCCCCCCCTGTCCCCCCTTGCCCCCCCCTTCCTGATTCCCCCCCCCCCCCCGGGTCCCTCTGACCCCCCCGGTCCCTTGTCCCCCCCCCCAGGACTCCTCTGACCCCCCCCACCCCAATCCCTGTGACCCCCCCTCCCGGTTCCCCCCCCCAGGTCCCTTCTGACCCCCCCGGGTCCCCTCTGTCCCCCCCCCGTCCCTTTGTCCCCCCCCCCCAGGTCCCCTCTTCCCCCCCCCCGCCCCCCCCTCCCCTCAGCAGCCCCGCACCCTTTTCTTGCTCTTTTCACCCCATTTCGGGGACCGCGCCCCACGGTGCGGGTGGGGGGGGGACAGACCCATGGGACTTTGCGCCCCCCCCCCCCGAGGTGCCCCCCTCCTCCCGGCAGCTTTTTTCTTCTTTTTTCCCCCCAAAAACCCTTTTTTTATTATTATTCGGGGCCGGCAGCGGGGTTTTGATGTCCCCAGGGGGGCGGAGGTGACAACGGCCCCCCCCCGGGGACATCAAGGGGCTTTCAGGAAGCCCCCCCCCCAAAAAAAACACCTCACCTAGCTGCAAATTGTCCCCGTGCCCCCCCCCCTTCCCGCTGTCCCCCCCCCTTCCCGCTGTCCCCAACCCCTTTTTACGGGGTCGCCCCCTTTTTATGGGGTCTCCCCCTTTTATGAGGTCCCCCCCCTTTTATGGGGTCCCCCCCACCCCGTAATACTTTTTGCCCCCCCCCCCTTTATTTTTTGCAGGTCCCCGACGAGTTCGACGGCGGTGAGTGACCCCCCTTGGGGGGGGGGGGGGGGGGACGGGGACGGACGCGTCCTCGGGGCCATTTGTCACCTCCCCGCGCCCTTTTATAAGGTTTTTAACACCCCCGAGGGAATTTTGGCGCTTTTGGGGTTTTTCCCATGTAGAAAAGGAATTAAGGGGGGGGGGGGCGTCACTGGGGGGGGCACAGGGCCCCCAAATGGCTCTCTCGCCCCCCCCCCCCCTTTTTCCCCGCAGACCCCGTGGGCATCCAGCAGCTGCGCCGGACCTACAAATACTTCAAGGACTACAGACAGGTTTGGGGGGGGATTTTTTGCCCAATTTCTTCGGGTTTGGCCTCGTTTTGGGGCTGCTTGTCTCCTGCAGGGGTGAGGGGGGGCACCCCGAGAGCCCCCCCCCTGTGAGATTTGTCCCCGTTTTGGGGTCCCCTTTTGGGAGGCCTTGACCTCATTTTGGGGCGTTACGTGTTGCTTTTGGGGTCCCGTTCCCCCCCCCTCAGTAATTAGGGGCTCCCCTGTTCCCCCCCAAATAATTAGAGGGATCCCCCCGATAATTTGGCCCCCCCCGATAATTTGTGCCCCCTCTCCCCCTAATAATTTGAGCCCCCCCAGTTCGAGGGGTGCCCCCCATCCCCAATTTGAGGGGCTCCCCCCCCCATTTGAGGGGCTCTCTCCCCAATTCGAGGGGTCCCCGTCCCCTAAATTTCAGGGGGGTCTCTCCCCAAGTTGGGGGGGCTCCCCCCCTTTATTTCGGGGGGGGGTCTCACCCCTAAACCCCCCCCCCAGATGATCATCGAGCCCACCAGCCCCAAGCTGCTGCCGGACCCCCTGCGCGAGCCCTACTACCAGCCCCCCTACACCCTCGTCATCGAGCTCACCGACGTCCTGCTGCACCCCGAGTGGTCGGTGGGTGCCCCCCCGTCCCCGTGTGTGTCCCCCCCCCTCGCTGCCACCCCCCCCCAGGTGACATTTTTGTGTCCCCCCCCCCCCGAAAAGCTCGTCACCGGCTGGCGCTTCAAGAAGCGCCCGGGCATCGAGAGCCTCCTGCAGCAGCTGGCGCCCCTCTACGAGATCGTCGTCTTCACCTCCGAAACGGGCATGGTCAGCGCCCCCCCCGCGGGGTGGGGGCCACGGCGGCGCCCCCCCCTTTAAAAAAAAAAAAAAGGGGGGGCGAAACGACCCTAAAAAACCCTGTTTTCGCTCCCTCCCAGACCGCCTTCCCCCTCATCGACAGCATCGACCCGCACGGCTTCGTCTCCTACCCGCCTCTTCCGCGACGCCACGCGCTACATGGACGGGCGCCACGTCAAGGTGGGTTTGAGGTGGGGGGGGGACACGCGGCGACGCTTTGTGGGCGCCCCCCCCGGCCTCCCTGCCAGCCCCTCGCCGTCCCTTGTCCCCCCCCCAGGACATCTCGTGCCTCAACAGAGACCCCGCCAAGGTGGTGGTGGTGGACTGCCGCAAGGAAGCCTTCTGCCTGCAGCCCTACAACGGGCTGGCGCTGCGCCGCTGGGACGGCAGCTCCGACGACCGCGCCCTCTACGACCTCGCCGCCTTCCTCAAAAGTGAGCGAAAAGCCCCGAACCGCCCCAAAAAAACCCCCGTCCTCGCCTCCTCACCCCGTCCTTTTTACCCCCCCCTCCCCGTAAGCCATCGCCCTGAGCGGCGTGGAGGACGTGCGCACGGTGCTGGAGAACTACGCGCTGGAGGACGACCCGCTGGCCGCCTTCAAGCGCCGCCGCTCGCAGCTCGAGGAGGTTTTCGGGGACGGGGGGGGGACGTTTTTGGGGTCGGGGGGGCCCGCGCCCGAGGTCTGGGGTCTCTCGGGGGCCCCGCGGGCGCGGGGTTTTTTGATTTTTCGCTTTTTTTTTTGTCTCGTCGCAGGAGGAGCAGCAGCGCCTGGCGGAGCTGGCGCAGGGCAAGAAGCCGCCGGGGCTCTTCCTGGGGGCCCTCGCCGGGCGCCTCTGGCCCCGCTCCAAGCAGCAGTGACCCCCCCACGTCGTCACCGACCCCCCCACGTCGTCACCGACCCCCCCCTATTGTCCCCAGTCCCCCCGTATTGTCACCGACCCCCCCACGGCGTCGCCAACCCCACCCCCCCGGCCCCAGCACGTCCCAAACCCTTATTTTTATTTTTATTTTTATTTTTTTGGGGGGGGGGGGGGGGGGGAATAAAAGGATTTCGCGAAGGTGGGGGCGCTGCGTGGTGCTTTTTTGGGGTGCGGGGGGGACGCTGGGGGTCCCCTCCCCGTGTCCGGGGTCTTTATAGGGGGGGTGG
>NW_028153539.1:0-17500 GCF_964211835.1 Anser anser
TGCCTTGCCTCCAACTGCTTTCGTTACTTTGCTCTACGTTTCCTGGCACTGCTGGGACTTTCCTTGTACAAGTTTGCACTGCTTTGCTTTGCCTTGCTCGGCTTTCCTCTTCATTGCTCTCCTGTCCTGTGTTGCGCTAGGCTTCCTTTGCAGACTGTCCCGACGATTTTGCCAATGAGGCTATCGGTATATTTCGGAACGCATAAACCCTCAGACACACAGCTGGGCCTCCCCGCAGCCCGGACACTGTCCCCTCGCAACTCGAGGGTGGGGGCAGCAGGCCCGGCCACCCGACATGGTCAGTTCTGTGGCCCCAGCCGTGTGGCCCGCCGCTAGGCGGTCCCCACTGCTCCCCGTCTGGGGACGGTGTTGGGTGAGGTTTTGAACGACGATCAGTAACTACATGATTCCCACAACTACAGTTAATGGAAGGCAAGAATAAATAAATAAATAAATAAATGCAGGGGGAAAAAAAAAAAAAAAAAAAAAAAACAGGTAAAGCAAGACATGGTTCTTGCCCGCTGTCACGGCGGACTATGAGGTGTCAGGGAGGCCGGGGAGCGGGCGAGCAGGGTACAGCCACCGTCCGAGTCTGGCCGCCAGCTCTACCCGGCATGAGGGCCTTGCGGTCTTTGCCCCGCAGACACTGGGAACCGGCAGGAGGGCTGGCCGCCAGCTCCTTACATTTGCTTCGCTTCTCTTTCTTTTTCCTTGCTCTGCTTTGCTTTGCTCTGCTCTTCCGGGCACACTTTTGCTTTTCCTTCTCTACTTTGCTCTGCCTTTCTTGCCCCCGCTTTGCTTTGCTTTGCCTCAGATTGCTTTGCTTTGCTTTGTTTGCTCTGTCTTTCCTGGCACTGCTTTGCTTTTCCTTGTGCTACTTCACTTTGCTTTGCTCTGCCTTGCACTGCTTTGCCTTTCCTGGACACGCTTTACTTTGCTTTTCCTGGCCCTGCTTTGCTTGGTTTTTTTTTTGCCTTTTTTTTTTTTTTTTTTTTTTTTTACTTTAGATATATATTCATTGCATTGCTTTGTTTTATTTCTGGACCTTTTTACTTTGGTTTTCCTGGCCGCGCTTTGCTTTTCCTGGCCCTGCTTTTTCAGGCCATGCTTTCCTTTGTCTTACTTTGCTTCGTATTCCTGGCACCTCTTGGTTTTACTTTCTCTGCTCTGCTTTGCTTTTCCTACCCCTGCAGTGCTTTGCCTCGCCTCAAACTGCTTTCCTTACTTCGCTCTACGTTTCCTGGCACTGCTGGGACTTTCCTTGTACGAGTTTGCACTGCTTTGCTTTGCCTTGCTCTGCTTTGCCTCCACTGGCCATGTTTTCTTTTGCTTTTTCAGGCCACGCTTTCCTTTGTCTTGCTTCGCTTCGCTTTGTATTCCTGGCACCTCTAGGTTTTACTTTCTCTGCTCTGCTTTGCCTTGCCTCCAACTGCTTTCGTTACTTTGCTCTACCTTTCCTGGCCCTGCTGGGACTTTCCTTGTACGAGTTTGCACTGCTTTGCTTTGCCTTGCTCTGCTTTGCCTTTCCTGGCCGTGCTTTTTCAGGCCACGCTTTCCTTTGTTTTGCTTTGCTTTTTATTCCAGGCACCTCTTGGTTTTACTTTCTCTGCTCTGCTCTGTTTTTCCTACCCCTGCTGTGCTTTGCCTTGCCTCCTCAAACTGCTTTCTTTCTTTTGCTCTACATTTCCTGGCCCTGCTTTGCTTTTCCTTGTGCTACTTTCCTTTGCTCTGCTCTGCCTTGCACCGCTTTGCCTTTCCTGGACACGCTTTTCTTTGCTTTTCCTGGCCCCGCTTTGCTTGGTCTTTTTTTTGCGTTTTTTTGTTTTGTTTGTTTGTTTGTTTGTTTGTTTTATTTTAATATAGATACATTTTCATTGCATTGCTTTGTTTTATTTTTGGACCTTTTTGCTTTGGTTTTCCTGGCCACGCTTTGCTTTTCCTGGCCATGCTTTTTCAGGCCATGCTTTCCTTTGTTTTGCTTTGCTTCGTATTCCTGCCACGACTTTGCTTTCCCTTCTCTGCTCTGCTTTGCTTTTCCTACCCCTGCAGTGCTTTGTCTCGCCTCAAACTGCTTTCTTTACTTTGCTCTACGTTTCCTGGCACTGCTGGGACTTTCCTTGTACGAGTTTGCACTGCTTTGCTTTGCCTTGCTCTGCGTTGCCTTTCCTGGCCATGCTTTTTCGGGCCACGCTTTCCTTTGTTTTGCTTCGCTTCGTATTCCTGGCACCTCTTGGTTTTACTTTCTCTGCTCTGCTCTGCTTGTCCTACCCCTGCTGTGCTTTACCTTGCCTCAAACTGCTTTCGTTACTTTGCTCTACGGTTCCTGGCACTGCTGGGACTTTCCTTGTACAAGTTTGCACTGCTTTGCTTTGCCTTGCTCGGCTTTCCTCTTCATTGCTCTGCTGTCCTGTGTTGCTCTAGGCTTCCTTTGCAGACCGTCCCGACGATTTTGCCAATGAGGCTATCGGTATATTTAGGAACGCATAAACCCTCAGACACACAGCTGGGCCTCCCCGCAGCCCGGACACTGTCCCCTCGCAACTCGAGGGTGGGGGCAGCAGGCCCGGCCACCCGACATGGTCAGTTCTGTGGCCCCAGCCGTGTGGCCCGCCGCTAGGCGGTCCCCACTGCTCCCCGTCTGGGGACGGTGTTGGGTGAGGTTTTGAACGACGATCAGTAAATACATGATTCCCACAACTACAGTGGATGGAAGGCAAGAATAAATAAATAAATAAATAAATGCAGGGGGAAAAAAAAAAAAAAAAAAAAAAACAGGTAAAGCAAGACATGGTTCTTGCCCGCTGTCACGGCGGACTATGAGGTGTCAGGGAGGCCGGGGAGCGGGCGAGCAGGGTACAGCCACCGTCCGAGTCTGGCCGCCAGCTCTACCCGGCATGAGGGCCTTGCGGTCTTTGCCCCGCAGACACTGGGAACCGGCAGGAGGGCTGGCCGCCAGCTCCTTACATTTGCTTCGCTTCTCTTTCTTTTTCCTTGCTCTGCTTTGCTTTGCTCTGCTCTTCCGGGCACACTTTTGCTTTTCCTTCTCTACTTTGCTCTGCCTTTCTTGCCCCCGCTTTGCTTTGCTTTGCCTCAGATTGCTTTGCTTTGCTTTGTTTGCTCTGTCTTTCCTGGCACTGCTTTGCTTTTCCTTGTGCTACTTCACTTTGCTTTGCTCTGCCTTGCACTGCTTTGCCTTTCCTGGACACGCTTTACTTTGCTTTTCCTGGCCCTGCTTTGCTTGGTTTTTTTTTTGCCTTTTTTTTTTTTTTTTTTTTTTTTTTACTTTAGATATATATTCATTGCATTGCTTTGTTTTATTTCTGGACCTTTTTACTTTGGTTTTCCTGGCCGCGCTTTGCTTTTCCTGGCCCTGCTTTTTCAGGCCATGCTTTCCTTTGTCTTACTTTGCTTCGTATTCCTGGCACCTCTTGGTTTTACTTTCTCTGCTCTGCTTTGCTTTTCCTACCCCTGCAGTGCTTTGCCTCGCCTCAAACTGCTTTCCTTACTTCGCTCTACGTTTCCTGGCACTGCTGGGACTTTCCTTGTACGAGTTTGCACTGCTTTGCTTTGCCTTGCTCTGCTTTGCCTCCACTGGCCATGTTTTCTTTTGCTTTTTCAGGCCACGCTTTCCTTTGTCTTGCTTCGCTTCGCTTTGTATTCCTGGCACCTCTAGGTTTTACTTTCTCTGCTCTGCTTTGCCTTGCCTCCAACTGCTTTCGTTACTTTGCTCTACCTTTCCAGGCACTGCTGGGACTTTCCTTGTACGAGTTTGCACTGCTTTGCTTTGCCTTGCTCTGCTTTGCCTTTCCTGGCCGTGCTTTTTCAGGCCACGCTTTCCTTTGTCTTGCTTCGCTTCGTATTCCTGGCACCTCTTGGTTTTACTTTCTCTGCTCTGCTCTGCTTTTCCTACCCCTGCTGTGCTTTGCCTTGCCTCAAACTGCTTTCTTTACTTTGCTCTACGTTTCCTGGCCCTGCTGGGACTTTCCTTGTACGAGTTTGCACTGCTTTGCTTTGCCTTGCTCTGCTTTGCCTTTCCGGGCCATGCTTTTTCAGGCCACGCTTTCCTTTGTCTTGCTCTGCTTTTATTCCTGGCACTTCTTGGTTTTACTTTCTCTGCTCTGCTCTGCTTTTCCTACCCCTGCAGTGCTTTGCCTTGCCTCAATCTGCTTTCGTTACTTCGCTCTACGTTTCCTGGCACTGCTGGGACTTTCCTTGTACGAGTTTGCACTGCTTCGCTTTGCCTTGCTCTGCTTTGCCTTTCCGGGCCATGCTTTTTCAGGCCACGCTTTCCTTTGTCTTGCTTCGCTTCGTATACCTGACACCTCTTGGTTTTACTTTCTCTGCTCTGCTCTGCTTTTCCTACCCCTGCTGTGCTTTGCCTCGCCTCAAACTGCTTTCTTTACTTTGCTCTACGTTACCTGGCACTGCTGGGACTTTCCTTGTACAAGTTTGCACTGCTTTGCTTTGCCTTGCTCGGCTTTCCTCTTCATTTCTCTGCTCTCCTGTGCTGCGCTAGGCTTCCTTTGCAGACCGTCCCGACGATTTTGCCGATGAGGCGATCGGTATATTTCGGAACGCATAAACCCTCAGACACACAGCTGGGCCTCCCCGCAGCCCGGACACTGTCCCCTCGCAACTCGAGGGTGGGGGCAGCAGGCCCGGCCACCCGACATGGTCAGTTCTGTGGCCCCAGCCGTGTGGCCTGCCGCTAGGCGGTCCCCACTGCTATTCGTCTGGGGACGGTGTTGGGTGAGGTTTTGAACGACGATCAGTAACTACATGATTCCCACAACTACATCGGATGGAAGGCAACAATCAATAAATAAATAAATAAATAAAGATAAAACCAGGTAAAGCAAGACATGGTTCTTGCCCACTGTCACGGCGGACTAAGAGGTGTCAGGGAGGCCGGGGAGCGGGCGAGCAGGGTACAGCCACCGTCCGAGTCTGGCCGCCAGCTCTACCCGGCATGAGGGCCTTGCGGTCTTTGCCCCGCAGACACTGGGAACCGGCAGGAGGGCTGGCCGCCAGCTCCTTACATTTGCTTCGCTTCTCTTTCTTTTTCCTTGCTCTGCTTTGCTTTGCTCTGCTCTGCTCTTCCGGGCACACTTTTGCTCTACCTTCTCTACTTTCCTCTGCTGTTCCTGCCCCTGCTTTGCTTTGCTTTGCCTCAGATTGCTTTGCTTTGCTTTGTTTGCTTTGTCTTTCCTGGCAATGTTATGCTTTTCCTCGTGCTACTTCGCTTTGCTTTGCTTTGCTTTGCCTTGCTCTAGTTTGCCTCCACTGGCCATGTTTTCTTTTGCTTTTTCAGGCCACGCTTTCCTTTGTTTTGCTTTGCTTTGTATTCCTGCCACGGCTTTGCTTTACCTTCTCTGCTCTGCTTTGCTTTTCCTACCCCTGCTGTGCTTTGCCTTGCCTCAAACTGCTTTCGTTAGTTTGCTCTACGTTTCCTGGCACTGCTGGGACTTTCCTTGTACGAGTTTGCACTGCTTTGCTTTGCCTTGCTCTGCTTTGCCTTTCCTGGCCATGCTTTTTCAGGCCATGCTTTCCTTTGTTTTCCTTTGCTTCGTATTCCTGGCGCCTCTTGGTTTTACCTTCTCTGCTCTGCTTTGCTTTTCCTACCCCTGCTGTGCTTTGCCTCGCCTCAAACTGCTTTCTTTACTTTGCTCTACCTTTCCTGGCCCTGCTGGGACTTTCCTTGTACGAGTTTGCACTGCTTTGCTTTGCCTTGCTCTGCGTTGCCTTTCCTGGCCATGCTTTTTCAGGCCATGCTTTCCTTTGTTTTCCTTGGCTTCGTATTCCTGGCGCCTCTTGGTTTTACCTTCTCTGCTCTGCTTTGCTTTTCCTACCCCTGCTGTGCTTTGCCTCGCCTCAAACTGCTTTCTTTACTTTGCTCTACGTTTCCTGGCACTGCTGGGACTTTCCTTGTACGAGTTTGCACTGCTTTGCTTTGCCTTGCTCTGCTTTGCCTCCACTGGTCGTGTTTTCTTTTGCTTTTTCAGGCCACGCTTTCCTTTGTCTTGCTTCGCTTCGCTTTGTATTCCTGGCACCTCTAGGTTTTACTTTCTCTGCTCTGCTTTGCCTTGCCTCCAACTGCTTTCGTTACTTTGCTCTACCTTTCCTGGCCCTGCTGGGACTTTCCTTGTACGAGTTTGCACTGCTTTGCTTTGCCTTGCTCTGCTTTGCCTTTCCTGGCCGTGCTTTTTCAGGCCACGCTTTCCTTTGTTTTGCTTTGCTTTTTATTCCAGGCACCTCTTGGTTTTACTTTCTCTGCTCTGCTCTGTTTTTCCTACCCCTGCTGTGCTTTGCCTTGCCTCCTCAAACTGCTTTCTTTCTTTTGCTCTACATTTCCTGGCCCTGCTTTGCTTTTCCTTGTGCTACTTTCCTTTGCTCTGCTCTGCCTTGCACCGCTTTGCCTTTCCTGGACACGCTTTTCTTTGCTTTTCCTGGCCCCGCTTTGCTTGGTCTTTTTTTTGCGTTTTTTTGTTTTGTTTGTTTGTTTGTTTGTTTGTTTTATTTTAATATAGATACATTTTCATTGCATTGCTTTGTTTTATTTTTGGACCTTTTTGCTTTGGTTTTCCTGGCCACGCTTTGCTTTTCCTGGCCATGCTTTTTCAGGCCATGCTTTCCTTTGTTTTGCTTTGCTTCGTATTCCTGCCACGACTTTGCTTTCCCTTCTCTGCTCTGCTTTGCTTTTCCTACCCCTGCAGTGCTTTGTCTCGCCTCAAACTGCTTTCTTTACTTTGCTCTACGTTTCCTGGCACTGCTGGGACTTTCCTTGTACGAGTTTGCACTGCTTTGCTTTGCCTTGCTCTGCGTTGCCTTTCCTGGCCATGCTTTTTCGGGCCACGCTTTCCTTTGTTTTGCTTCGCTTCGTATTCCTGGCACCTCTTGGTTTTACTTTCTCTGCTCTGCTCTGCTTGTCCTACCCCTGCTGTGCTTTACCTTGCCTCAAACTGCTTTCGTTACTTTGCTCTACGGTTCCTGGCACTGCTGGGACTTTCCTTGTACAAGTTTGCACTGCTTTGCTTTGCCTTGCTCGGCTTTCCTCTTCATTGCTCTGCTGTCCTGTGTTGCTCTAGGCTTCCTTTGCAGACTGTCCCGACGATTTTGCCGATGAGGCGATCGGTATATTTCGGAACGCATAAACCCTCAGACACACAGCTGGGCCTCCCCGCAGCCCGGACACTGTCCCCTCGCAACTCGAGGGTGGGGGCAGCAGGCCCGGCCACCCGACATGGTCAGTTCTGTGGCCCCAGCCGTGTGGCCTGCCGCTAGGCGGGCCCCACTGCTATTCGTCTGGGGACGGCGTTGGGTGAGGTTTTGAACGACGATCAGTAACTACATGATTCCCACAACTACATTGGATGGAAGGCAACAATAAATAAATAAATAAATAAATAAATAAAGATAAAACCAGGTAAAGCAAGACATGGTTCTTGCCCGCTGTCACGGCGGACTAAGAGGTGTCAGGGAGGCCGGGGAGCGGGCGAGCAGGGTACAGCCACCGTCCGAGTCTGGCCGCCAGCTCTACCCGGCATGAGGGCCCTGCGGTCTTTGCCCCGCAGACACTGGGAACCGTCAGGAGGGCTGGCCGCCAGCTCCTTACATTTGCTTCGCTTCTCTTTCTTTTTCCTTGCTCTGGTTTGCTTTGCTCTGCTCTTCCGGGCACACTTTTGCTTTTCCTTCTCTCCTTTCCTCTGCTGTTCCTGCCCCTGCTTTGCTTTGCTTTGCCTCCGATTGCTTTGCTTTGGTTCGTTTGCTTTGTCTTTCCTGGCAATGCTTTGCTTTTCCTCGTGCTACTTTGCTTCGCTTTCCTTTGCCTTGCTCTGCTTTTCTGGCCGTGCTTTGTTTGGTTTTGCTTTACTTTGCCTTCCCTCTTTGACACTGTTTTAGTTTTCCTCGTGCTGCCTTGCTTTCCCTTTCTCTGCTTTGCCTTCCCTGCGCATGCTTTCTTTTGCTTTTTCAGGCCACGCTTTCCTTTGTTTAGCTTTGCTTTGTATTCCTGGCACTGCTTCTCTTTTCCTTCTCTACGTTGCTTTGTTTTCCTACCCCCGCTGTGCTTCGCCTTGCCTCAATTTCTTTCTTTCCTTTGCTCTACCTTTCCTGGCCCTGCTTTGTTTTTGCTTGTGCTACTTTGCTCTGCTTTGCTTTGCCTTACTGTCATTTGCCTTTCCTGGCCATGCTTTGCTTTGTTTTGCCTCCGATTGCTTTGCTTTGGTTCGTTTGCTTTGTCTTTCCTGGCAATGCTTTGCTTTTCCTCGTGCTACTTTGCTTCGCTTTCCTTTGCCTTGCTCTGCTTTTCTGGCCGTGCTTTGTTTGGTTTTGCTTTACTTTGCCTTCCCTCTTTGACACTGTTTTAGTTTTCCTCGTGCTGCCTTGCTTTCCCTTTCTCTGCTTTGCCTTCCCTGCGCATGCTTTCTTTTGCTTTTTCAGGCCACGCTTTCCTTTGTTTAGCTTTGCTTCGTATTCCTGGCGCAGCTTTGCTTTTTCTTCTCTGCTTTGCTTTGCTTCTCCTACCCCTGCTGTGCTTCGCCTCGCCTCAAAGTCCTTTGCTTTGCCTTTCCTGGCCCTGCTTTGCTTTTCCTTGTGCTACTTTGCTCTGCTTTGCTTTGCCTTACTGTCATTTGCCTTTCCTGGCCATGCTTTGCTTTGCTTTTCTTACCCCTGCTTTTCTTTCCTTTTCTGGCCCTGCTTTGTTTTACTTTGCTTCACTTTGCCTTGAATTCCAGACAGTGCTTTGCTTTGTCTTGTGCTGCTTTGCTTTGTTTTGCATTGCTGTGCTTTGCATTCCCTGGCCCTCATTTTTGTTTTTCTTCCCCCTCCCCCCCCCCCAACCCCCCCCCCACCGCCCCCCCCCGCCATGCTTTCCTTTGTTTTGCTTTGCTTTGTGTTCCTGGCTCTGCTATGCATTTCTTTGTGCTGTTTTGCTCTGCTTTGCTTTGCCTTGCTCTGCTTTGCCTTTCCTGGCCATGCTTTGCTTTGCTTTTTCTGGCCCTACTTTGCTTTGGTTTTTTTGTTTGTTCGGTTGGTTTTTTTTTACCCTTTTTCCTTTGTTTTTTTCTGGCCGTGCTTTGCTTTTCCTTATGCCACTTTCTTTTCCCTAGCGGGGCTTTGCTTTGCCTTGCTCTGCTTTCCTCCGCATTGCTCTGCTCTGCTCTGCTTTGCTGCTCTAGGCTCCTTTTGCAGACCGTCCCACCGATTTTGCCGACGAGTCGATCGGTGTATTTAGAAACACGTAAACCCTCAGACGCACACCTTGACCTCCCCCCACCTCGGCGACTGTCCCCTCGGAACTGGCGGACGAGGGGACAGGGATCTGGCCACCGGGCCGGGTCTATTCTGTGGCCCCCGCTGTCCGGCGAGCCGCCAGGTGGGCCCCGTTGCTATTCGTCTGGGGAGGGTGGGGGTTGCGAACGACGCTAAGTAACTACGTGATTCCTAAAAGTAAAGGGGGAAACAGACAACGATTATTATTATTATTACTACTACTCTTTTTATTATGTTTTCGTTATATATATATTTACTCTTATTTAGTACTTTCTTTTGTAATAACTCTTAAGTAGTATATATAATATTATATATCTATGGATCGTTTATGTAACGATAAAAAGCTAAAGCAAACCGGCCGGGCAGCCAGCCACACCGAGTCGCACAGGTGGCGAGCTGCTCGTGACCGAGCGGGAGCCTCTTATGTCAGAGCGGCCGGCGGCCGGAAGCAACCGGGGGCCGCTGCCACACCCTCGCCTTCTTGAACGCCCGCCTCCCCGTAACCCGGCAACGGGCCCCTCCCTATTCGTCTGGGGCGGGTGGGGGGTGCGATTTCGAACGACACTAAGGAACTACACGTTTCGTATTCACAGCACTGTTTTTCTTTGCTTTGCTTTTCCTGGCCCTGCTTTGCTTTGCTTTGCATTCGTGGCTCCGCTTTGTTTTTCCCGGCCCTGTTTTTACTGACCCCGATTCGTTTTGCTTTTCCTGGCCCTGCTTGACTTTTCTTTGCCCGATAAGGCTTTCTTTTTCCTCGCAGGGTTTGCTTTGCTTTGCCTTGCTCTGCTTTGCCTTCCCTGGCCCTGCTACGTTTTGCTTCTTCCGGCCACGCTTTCCTTTGCTTAGCTTTGCTTCGTATTCCTGGCGCAGCTTTGCTTTTTCTTCTCTGCTTTGCTTTGCTTCTCCTACCCCTGCTGTGCTTCGCCTCGCCTCAAAGTCCTTTGCTTTGCCTTTCCTGGCCCTGCTTTGCTTTTCCTTGTGCTACTTTGCTCTGCTCTGCTTTGCCTTACTGTCATTTGCCTTTCCTGGCCATGCTTTGCTTTGCTTTTCTTACCCCTGCTTTTCTTTCCTTTTCTGGCCCTGCTTTCTTTTACTTTGCTTCACTTTGCCTTGAATTCCTGACAGTGCTTTGCTTTGTCTTGTGCTGCTTTGCTTTGTTTTGCATTGCTGTGCTTTGCATTCCCTGGCCCTCGTTTTTTTTTTTTCTTTCTTCGCTCCCCCTCCCCCCCCCCCCCACCCCCCCCCCCACCGCCCCCCCCCCCCCCCCCGGCCATGCTTTCCTTTGTTTTGCTTTGCTTTGTGTTCCTGGCTCTGCTATGCATTTCTTTGTGCTCTTTTGCTCTGCTTTGCTTTGCCTTGCTCTGCTTTGCCTTTCCTGGCCATGCTTTGCTTTGCTTTTTCTGGCCCTGCTTTGCTTTGTTGTTTTTTTTTTTCTTGTTTTTTTTTTTTTTTTTTTACCTTCTTTCCTTTGTTTTTTTCTGGCCGTGCTTTGCTTTTCCTTATGCCACTTTCTTTTCCCTAGCGGGGCTTTGCTTTGCCTTGCTCTGCTTTCCTCCGCATTGCTCTGCTCTGCTCTGCTTTGCTGCGCTAGGCTTCTTTTGCAGACCGTCCCACCGATTTTGCCGACGAGTCGATCGGTGTATTTAGGAACACGTAAACTCTCAGACGCACACCTTGACCTCCCCCCACCTCGGCGACTGTCCCCTCGGAACTGGCGGACGAGGGGACAGGGATCTGGCCACCGGGCCGGGTCTACTCTGTGGCCCCCGCTGTCCGGCGAGCCGCCAGGTGGGCCCCGTTGCTATTCGTCTGGGGAGGGTGGGGGTTGCGAACGACGCTAAGTAACTACGTGATTGCTAAAAGTAAAGGGGGAAACTGACAACGATTATTATTATTATTACTACTACTCTTTTTATTATGTTTTCGTTATATATATATTTACTCTTATTTAGTACTTTCTTTTGTAATAACTCTTAAGTAGTATATATAATATTATATATCTATGGATCGTTTATGTAACGATAAAAAGCTAAAGCAAACCGGCCGGGCAGCCAGCCACACCGAGTCGCACAGGTGGCGAGCTGCTCGTGACCGAGCGGGAGCCTCTTATGTCAGAGCGACCGGCGGCCGGAAGCAACCGGGGGCCGCTGCCACACCCTCGCCTTCTTGAACGCCCGCCTCCCCGTAACCCGGCAACGGGCCCCTTCCTATTCGTCTGGGGCGGGTGGGGGCTGCGATTTCGGACGACACTAAGGAACTACACGTTTCGTATTCACAGCACTGTTTTTCTTTGCTTTGCTTTTCCTGGCCCTGCTTGACTTTTCTTTGCCCGATAAGGCTTTCTTTTTCCTCGCAGGGTTTGCTTTGCTTTGCCTTGCTCTGCTTTGCCTTCCCTGGCCCTGCTACGTTTTGCTTCTTCCGGCCACGCTTTCCTTTGCTTAGCTTTGCTTCGTATTCCTGGCGCAGCTTTGCTTTTTCTTCTCTGCTTTGCTTTGCTTCTCCTACCCCTGCTGTGCTTCGCCTCGCCTCAAAGTCCTTTGCTTTGCCTTTCCTGGCCCTGCTTTGCTTTTCCTTGTGCTACTTTGCTTTGCCTTGGTCTGCTTTGCTTTTCCTTGCCGTGCTTTGTTTTGTTTTGCTCTGCTTTGTATTCACCGCATCGCCTTGCTTTTCTTGGCCCTGCATTTTTTTTTATTTTTATTTTTCTCTGTCCCTCTTCGTTTAGCTTTCCCTGGACCTGCTTTGCTTTGCTTTGCGTTCCTGGCACCTCTTTGCTTTTCGCGGACCTCCTTTGCTTGGGTTTTTCTCGCCCTTCTTTGTTTTGCTTTTCCCGGCCCTGCCTTGCTTTGTTTGGCTTTATTTCGTATTCATGACGCCGCTTTTCTTTTCCTGGACCTCCTTTGCTTGGGTTTTTCTCGCCCTTCTTTGTTTTGATTTCCTGGCCCTGCTTTGCTTTGTTTTTACTGACCCCGATTCCTTTTGCTTTTCCTGGCCCTGCTTGACTTTTCTTTGCCCGATAAGGCTTTCTTTTTCCTTGCAGGGTTTGCTTTGCTTTGCCTTGCTCTGCTTTGCCTTCCCTGGCCCTGCTACGTTTCGCTTCTTCCGGCCACGCTTTCCTTTGCTTAGCTTTGCTTCGTATTCCTGGCGCAGCTTTGCTTTTTCTTCTCTGCTTTGCTTTACTTCTCCTACCCCTGCTGTGCTTCGCCTCGCCTCAAAGTCCTTTGCTTTGCCTTTCCTGGCCCTGCTTTGCTTTTCCTTGTGCTACTTTGCTCTGCTTTGCTTTGCCTTACTGTCATTTGCCTTTCCTGGCCATGCTTTGCTTTGCTTTTCTTACCCCTGCTTTTCTTTCCTTTTCTGGCCCTGCTTTGTTTTACTTTGCTTCACTTTGCCTTGAATTCCAGACAGTGCTTTGCTTTGTCTTGTGCTGCTTTGCTTTGTTTTGCATTGCTGTGCTTTGCATTCCCTGGCCCTCTTTTTTTTTTTCTTTCTTCGCCCCCCCCCGCTTCTCCCCGCGCCCCCCCCCCCCCCCCCCCCCCCCCCGGCCATGCCTTCCTTTCTTTTGCTTTGCTTTGTGTTCCTGGCTCTGCTATGCATTTCTTTGTGCTGCTTTGCTCTGCTTTGCTTTGCCTTGCTCTGCATTCCCTGGCCCTCATTTTTTGTTTTTTTTTCTCCCCCCCCCACCCCGGCCATGCCTTCCTTTGTTTGCTTTGCTTTGTGTTCCTGGCTCTGCTATGTATTTCTTTGTGCTGCTTTGCTCTGCTTTGGCTTTCCTGGCCATGCTTTGCTTTGCTTTTTCTGGCCCTACTTTGCTTTGTTTTTTTTGTTTGTTTGTTTGTTTTTTTTTTTTGTTTTTTTTTTTTTTTTACCCTTTTTCCTTTGTTTTTTCTGGCCGTGCTTTGCTTTTTCTTATGCCACTTTCTTTTCCCTAGCGGGGCTTTGCTTTGCCTTGCTCTGCTTTCCTCCGCATTGCTCTGCTCTGCTCTGCTTTGCTGCTCTAGGCTCCTTTTGCAGACCGTCCCACCGATTTTGCCGACGAGTCGATCGGTGTATTTAGAAACACGTAAACCCTCAGACGCACACCTTGACCTCCCCCCACCTCGGCGACTGTCCCCTCGGAACTGGCGGACGAGGGGACAGGGATCTGGCCACCGGGCCGGGTCTATTCTGTGGCCCCCGCTGTCCGGCGAGCCGCCAGGTGGGCCCCGTTGCTATTCGTCTGGGGAGGGTGGGGGTTGCGAACGACGCTAAGTAACTACTCGATTCGTAAAAGTAAAGGGGGAAACTGACAACGATTATTATTACTACTACTCTTTTTATTATGTTTTCGTTATATATATATTTACTCTTATTTAGTACTTTCTTTTGTAATAACTTTTAAGTAGTATATGTAATATTAAATATCTATCGATCGTTTATGTAACGATAAAAAGCTAAAGCAAACCGGCCGGGCAGCCAGCCACACCGAGTCGCACAGGTGGCGAGCTGCTCGTGACCGAGCGGGAGCCTCTTATGTCAGAGCGGCCGGCGGCCGGAAGCAACCGGGGGCCGCTGCCACACCCTCGCCTTCTTGAACGCCCGCCTCCCCGTTACCCGGCAACGGGCCCCTCCCTATTCGTCTGGGGTGGGTGGGGGGTGCGATTTCGAACGACACTAAGGAACTACACGTTTCGTATTCACAGCGCTGTTTTTCTTTGCTTTGCTTTTCCTGGCCCTGCTTTGCTTTGCTTTGCATTCGTGGCACCGCTTTGTTTTTCCCGGCCCTGTTTTGCTTTGTTTTTTCTGTCCCCGATTCGTTTTGCTTTTCCTGGCCCTGCTTGACTTTTCTTTGCCCGATAAGGCTTTCTTTTTCCTCGCAGGGTTTGCTTTGCTTTGCCTTGCTCTGCTTTGCCTTCCCTGGCCCTGCTACGTTTTGCTTCTTCCGGCCACGCTTTCCTATGCTTAGCTTTGCTTCGTATTCCTGGCGCAGCTTTGCTTTTTCTTCTCTGCTTTGCTTTGCTTCTCTTACCACTGGTGTGCTTCGCCTCGCCTCAAAGTCCTTTGCTTTGCCTTTCCTGGCCCTGCTTTGCTTTTCCTCGCGCTACTTTGCTTTGCCTTGGTCTGCTTTGCTTTTCCTTGCCGTGCTTTGTTTTGTTTTGCTCTGCTTTGTATTCACCGCATCGCCTTGCTTTCCTTGGCCCTGCATTTTTTTTTTATTTTTTTTTTCTCTGTCCCTCTTTGTTTAGCTTTCCCTGGACCTGCTTTGCTTTGCTTTGCTTTGCGGACCTCCTTTGCTTGGGTTTTTCTCGCCCTTCTTTGTTTTGCTTTTCCCGGCCCTGCCTTGCTTTGTTTGGCTTTATTTCGTATTCATGACGCCTCTTTTCTTTTCCTGGACCTCCTTTGCTTTGGTTTTTCTCGCCCCCTGCTTCGTTTTGCTTTTCCTGGCCCTCCTTGACTTTGCTTTTCTTCGTTCCGCTTTCTTTCCCCTAGCGGGGCTTTGCTCTGTCTCGCTCCGCTTTCCTCTGCAACGCTCTGCTCTGCTTTGCTGCGCTAGGCTTCCTTTGCGGACCGTCCCGCCGATTTTGCCGACGAGTCGATCGGTGTGTATTTACGAACGCATAAACCCTCGGACGACGCGCACCTTGGCCTCCCCGTAGCCCGGCGACTGTCCCCTCGGAACCGGAGGGTGGGGGCGGGAGGGCTGGCCACCCGGCACCGTCTGTTCCGCATCCCCCGCCGCTCTCCGGCGAGCGCGAGCCTCCAGGTGGGTCCCGCTGCTGCTATTCGGCTGGGAACGGTGTCGGGTGAGGTTTTCGAGGACGCTAAGCGACATCACGCGATTCCCCAAAGGACAAAAACTACCGCTTTGCTTTTCCCCTGTGCTGCTTTGCTTTGTTTTGCCTTGCTCTGCTTTGTCTTCCCTGGCCCTGTTTTGCTTTGCTTCTCCTGGCCCTTCTTTGCTTTGCTTCCCTTTGTCGCGCTTTGCTTCGCTTCGCTTCGCTTTGCTTTCCTTTTCCTCGCTTTGCTTTTCCTCGCTCTTCTCCGCTTTGCTTTCCCTGCGCTTGCTTCCATTTGCTTTCCTTAGCGCTGCTTTTTTTGATTCGGTTTGTATCGCCGGCACCCATTTCCTTTGCTTTGCTCTGCTTTGCTCTTCCTACTCTGCTTTGCTTTGCTTTTCCTTGCCGTGCTTTGTTTTGTTTTGCTCTGCTTTGTATTCACCGCATCGCCTTGCTTTCCTTGGCCCTGCATTTTTTTTTTTTTTTTTTTCTCTGTCCCTCTTTGTTTAGCTTTCCCTGGACCTGCTTTGCTTTGCTTTGTGTTCCCGGCACCTCTTTGCTTTTCGCGGACCTCCTTTGCTTGGGTTTTTCTCGCCCTTCTTTGTTTTGCTTTTTCCGGCCCTGCCTTGCTTTGTTTGGCTTTATTTCGTATTCATGACGCCTCTTTTCTTTTCCTGGACCTCATTTGCTTGGGTTTTTCTCGCCCTTCTTTGTTTTGCTTTTCCCGGCCCTGCTTTGCTCTGTTTGGCTTTACTTTGTGTTCAGGACGCCGCTTTTCTTTTCCTGGACCTCCTTTGCTTTGGTTTTTCTCGCCCCCTGCTTCGTTTTGCTTTTCCTGGCCCTCCTTGACTTTGCTTTTCTTCGTTCCGCTTTCTTTCCCCTAGCTAGCGGGGCTTTGCTCTGTCTCGCTCCGCTTTCCTCTGCAACGCTCTGCTCTGCTTTGCTGCGCTAGGCTTCCTTTGCGGACCGTCCCGCCGATTTTGCCGACGAGTCGATCGGTGTGTATTTACGAACGCATAAACCCTCGGACGACGCGCACCTTGGCCTCCCCGTAGCCCGGCGACTGTCCCCTCGGAACCGGAGGGTGGGGGCGGGAGGGCTGGCCACCCGGCACCGTCTGTTCCGCATCCCCCGCCGCTCTCCGGCGAGCGCGAGCCTCCAGGTGGGTCCCGCTGCTGCTATTCGGCTGGGAACGGTGTCGGGTGAGGTTTTCGAGGACGCTAAGCGACATCACGCGATTCCCCAAAGGACAAAAACTACCGCTTTGCTTTTCCCCTGTGCTGCTTTGCTTTGTTTTGCCTTGCTCTGCTTTGTCTTCCCTGGCCCTGTTTTGCTTTGCTTCTCCTGGCCCTTCTTTGCTTTGCTTCCCTTTGTCGCGCTTTGCTTCGCTTCGCTTCGCTTTGCTTTCCTTTTCCTCGCTTTGCTTTTCCTCGCTCTTCTCCGCTTCGCTTTCCCTGCGCTTGCTTCCATTTGCTTTCCTTAGCGCTGCTTTTTTTGATTCGGTTTGTATCGCCGGCACCCATTTCCTTTGCTTTGCTCTGCTTTGCTCTTCCTACTCTGCTTTGCTTTGCTTTTCCCAGCGCTGTTTTTTCCTTTGCCGTTCCCTAGGCCTGATTTGCCACAAGGTTTTTCCTCGTAGAGCTTTGTTTTTTTTTTTTTTTTTTGCCTCGCTTTGCACCGCTCTGCTCCGCTTCGCCGTGCTAGCTAGCCCTTCTTTTGCGGACCGTCCCACCGATTTTGCCGATCGATGCGTTTACGCACACGTGAACGCTAGGTCACCTGATTTGGCCTCCCCGCAGCCCGCCAACCGTGCCTTTGGAGCTGGCGGGTGGGGGCGTGGGGGTCGGCCACCCAGCCGAGTCTATTCCACGACCCCTGCCGCCTGGCGAGCCGCCAGGTGAGCTCCGCTGCTGTTCGCCCGGGGGGGGGGGCGAGGTTTCGAAAGACGGTAAGTAATTCCTAAAGCCGCAGCGGAAAACAGGCAACATTAATAATAATAATAATTATGACTATTATTATTATTATTATTATTATTATTATTATTATTATTATTATTAAATAATGATGAAAATGATAATGATAATAATAATAATAAATAATAAAAATAATAATAAATAATAATGAGTAATAATAATAATAAATAATAATAATAAAATAATAAAAAATAACAACAACAACAACAATAATAATATTTATTTTCAAAAACAGCTAAAGCAATCCGGCCAGGCAAGGTCGAAGTCGCGAACGCGCGCCTCGCTCCGACGGGGGCCGCCAGGTGTACCCGCGCCCCCCCCCCCCCCAGCCTCGTTAGGGAGGCCAGGTCTACCCACCGCTCGGAAAGGACCGAGCGCACTCGCCGTCGAGGAAGGAGGTCGGGAACGGGGCCGACGCGCGCCTCGCTCCGAAGGGGGCCGCCAGGTCTACCCGCGCCCCCCCCCAGCCTCGTTAGGGAGGCCAGGTCTACCCGACGCTCGGAA
>NW_028153539.1:27500-36178 GCF_964211835.1 Anser anser
ACAGCCCGGAGGCGGGGACGCGCCGCGCGGCTCTCTCGTTTTCTTGCTCTCCCTCGCGCTTTCCGCATCGCTTGCCACCCCCGCCGGCTTGCTGCTCGCGGCCGGCACCCGCCGGGCCCCGGACCGACGCCGGCACCAGCGCCTCGCGCAACGCTCACGGACCCCTGCGGCTCGCGGGGCCGCTCGGCCGTCACACAGCCGGCTTCGGCCGGAAAAGCCCCTTCGTTCGGCGCCGAGAACGACGGCCCGCGAGCGAGCGGGGCACGCGCCCTAAACGCCGCCGCCGCCGCCGCTCTCGCCCCGAGCGAGGCAGCGCCTCACCTGCGACGGGAAGCGAGCCGGAGAGGAGGCCGCCCGTGCCCGAACACCGGACGCCGCCGCGGCTCCCCCGGGACAGGGGAGCGCGGAGGAGCCGGCCCGCCGGGGGCCCTCTCCGACGCGACCCGAACGGCCTCATCGATCGCAAGAAAAACAGCCAACAGCGTCGCGTGCGGGCGGGTGTGCGGGAGCAACGTCCGCGAGAGGTGCTCGCGCCGACCCGAACATCGGCCCTGGCAAGAGCCGACCCGCCGGGGAGCCTCTCCGACGTGCTCGGGGAACGCCTCGGCGGGCGCTGCGTGCGGGTGAGGTGAGGTGCATCGTCGGCAAGCGGAGGCGCCGCCGCCTCGGCCGTGCCAATCCGCGCCGCCCGGTCCCCCCTTCGCCTTCCGAGCCTCCGGGACCGGTGAAAGCCGCCGGGGACGCCCCCGGACGCTCAGCGTTCGGGCGCCGGCGGACCACCCGCCGCTTTTCTCCACAGCTCTTTCTTTTCCCAGCGACTCGCGCGCGCGAGACCGCTTCTCGCTCCCCGGCGGGGCGGGGGGGGGGGGGGAGGGAGTCGGCAGGCAGCTAAGGTTGACCAGTCGACAGAACCGACCCCCGAGCCCACGCCGCCACCGACGCCGCGCGACCCCTTTTCGTGCGCCGGCTCCCCCAGCCGCAAGTGCTCGCTCAGCACCGCTTCAGGAGCAGAGTCCCCGCTCTCTCCTATAGACGGACACAAAAGTCACCGCCCCCGAAAAGCTCCAAGACCTTTTCAAGAGTCCCGCAGCGAGGCACCCGAGAGCAACCGACTTTTACCTCGACGTAACTGGAGGCAGAAAGAAACAGCGACGCCTACGACACCTTCCGAGCCGTCTCACGACCTACTCATCTACCGCTAGCCCCACGGCACGCCGCCAAGTCCCGTCCGAGTCAGGGTAGACGTGGCCGCCGTTCCCACAGCCCGACCGTCAGCGACCTCCTCCAGGCGGGCAGACGGGGCGCCCTCGGTAGGACACGGGTAGACCAGGCGGCCACAGGGGGACACGGTACACCTCCCGACCGCGGGAGGACACGGGGAGACCCGCCGGCCGGGACCGAACGCCGTCGGTCTGCCTTCCTTCGCTTTTCGCACGGGCCGTTCCGGCCCTTTTCGGAACTTTTCGGGCCTTTTCGGACCTTTCCGGCGCTTTTCGATGCTTTTCGCGTGGACGGACCCACTCGGGAACCGCGCGACCGACCGACAGACGGATGCCTTCGGACGCGCGCGCGCGCGCGCGCGCCCGTCGGTGCCGGGCAGACCCCGACGCCGTTCTCGCGGCCGGCCCCGCTGCAGCGACCCCTACAGGTCGCCACGGGCTACGCAAACATGGCGACCGCGGCCGGGTAGACCTGGCGGCCGCGGGAGGACACGGGTACGTCAGGCGGCCGCGAGGGGGCGCGGGGGGACCCGGTAGACCTGGCGGCCGCAGGAGAACACGGGGAGACTAGGCGGCCACAGGAGGACGCGGCACACCCGGCGACCGCAGGAGGACACCGGCAGACCCGCCGGCCGGGACCGAACGCCGTCGGTCGGTCTGCCTTCCTTCGCTTTTCGTACGGGCCGTTCCGGCCCTTTTCGGCCCTTTTCGGGCCTTTTCGCACCTTTCCGGCGCTATTCGGTGCTTTTCGCGTGGACGGACCCACTCGGGAACCGCGCGACCGACCGACAGACGGATGCCTTTGGACGTGCGCGCGCGCGTCCGCCGGTGCCGGGCAGACCCCGACGCCGTTCTCGCGGCCGGCCCCGCTGCAGCGACCCCTACAGGTCGCCACGGGCTATGCAAACACGGCGACCGCATAGACCCGGCGGCCGCAGGAGGACACGGGGAGACTAGGCGGCCACAGGAGGACGCGGTACACCCGGCAACCGCAGGAGGACACCGGCAGACCCGCCGGCCGGGACCGAACGCCGTCGGTCGGTCTGCCTTCCTTCGCTTTTCGTACGGGCCGTTCCGGCCCTTTTCGGACCTTTTCGGGCCTTTTCGCACCTTTCCGGCACTTTTCGGTGCTTTTCGCCTGGGCGGACCCACTCGGGAATCGCTTGACCGACCGACCGACCGACGGACGCCTTTGGACATGCGCGCGCATGCGTCCTTCGGCTTCCGGGTAGACCCGGACGCCGTTCTCGGCCAGGCGTTTGCCTCTGACGTCAGAGCGACGGGCGGCCCGAGGTAACCGGGGGCCGCGGCCGCGAGCTCGCCTTCTCGAACACCCGCCTCCCCGTAGCCCGGCTACCGGCCCCTATTCGCCTGGGGCGGGTTGGGCTGGGGGGGAGCGACTTTGCACCACGCTAAGCAACTACACGTTTCGTTTTCACAGCACTGTTTTGCTTCGATATGCTTCTCCTGCCACTGCTACGCGTTGCTTTTCCTGACCCTGCTTGACTATGCTTTTCCTGATAAGGCTTTCTTTTCCTTCCGAGGCTTTCCTTCGTCTCGCATTTCTTCCCTTTGCACTGCCGACCGTACCCGGCATGAGGGCCCTGCGGTCTTTGCCCCGCAGACGCCGGGAACCGGCAGGAGGGCTGGCCGCCAGCTCCTTGCATTTGCTTCGCTTCTCTTTGTTTCTCCTTGCTTTGCTTTGCTTTGCTCTGCTCTTCCGGGCACAGTTTTGCTTTTCCTTCTCTGCGTTCCTCTGCTGTTCTCGCCCCTGCTTTGCTTTCCTTTGCCTCAGATTGCTTTGCCTCAGATTGCTTTGCTTTTTTGTTGTTGTTGTTGTTGTTTCTTTTTTTCTTCTTCTTCTTTTTTTTTTTTTTTGTTAATATAGATACATATTCATTTTATTGCTTTGTTTTATTTTTGGACCTTTTGGCTTTGGTTTTCCTGGCCGCGCTTTGCTTTGCCTGGCCCTGCTTGTCATTTCTTTTCATTATGCCGCATTCTTTTCCCTAGCAGGGCTTTGCTTTGCCTTGCTCGGCTTTCCTCTTCATTTCTCTGCTCTCCTGTGCTGCGCTAGGCTTCCTTTGCAGACCGTCCCGACGATTTTGCCGATGAGGCGATCGGTATATTTCGGAACGCATAAACCCTCAGACACACAGCTGGGCCTCCCCGCAGCCCGGACACTGTCCCCTCGCAACTCGAGGGTGGGGGCACCAGGCCCGGCCACCCGACATGGTCAGTTCTGTGGCCCCAGCCGTGTGGCCTGCCGCTAGGCGGTCCCCACTGCTGCCCGTCTGGGGACGGTGTTGGGTGAGGTTTTGAACGACGATCAGTAACTACATGATTCCCACAACTACATTGGATGGAAGGCAACAATAAATAAATAAATAAATAAATAAATAAAGATAAAACCAGGTAAAGCAAGACATGGTTCTTGCCCGCTGTCACGGCGGACTATGAGGTGTCAGGGAGGCCGGGGAGCGGGCGAGCAGGGTACAGACATGTTGTGGTTTAACCCGGCTGGCAGCTAAACACCACACAGCCGTTCGCTCACCCTCCCCCCTCCCTCTCTGGGATGGGGGAGAGAAACGGGAAAGTGAAGCCGGTGAGTTGAGATAAAGACAGTTTATTAAGACAGGAATATAAAAATATAAGGAATATAAGGAATATAATAATAACAATAATAATAACAATAGTGATAATGATAATAGTATTAACAATAATAATGTGTAAGAAAACAAGTGATGCACAATGCAATTGCTCACCACCCGCTGACCGATGCCCAGCCTATTCCCGAGCAGCCGGCCCCCCCACCCCGGCCAGCCACCCCTATATATTGTTTAGCCATCCGAGTCTGGCCGAAAGCTCTACCCGGCATGAGGGCCCTGCGGTCTTTGCCCCGCAGACACTGGGAACCGGCAGGAGGGCTGGCCGCCAGCTCCTTACATGTGCTTCGCTTCTCTTTGTTTTTCCTTGCTCTGCTTTGCTTTGCTCTGCTCTGCTCTTCCGGGCACACTTTTGCTTTTCCTTCTCTACTTTGCTCTGCTTTTCTTGCCCCTGCTTTGCTTTGCTTTGCCTCAGATTGCTTTGCTTTGCTTTGTTTGCTCTGTCTTTCCTGGCACTGCTTTGCTTTTCCTCGTGCTACTTCGCTTTGCTTTGCTTTGCCTTGCTCTGCTTTGCCTCCACTGGCCATGTTTTCTTTTGCTTTTTCAGGCCACGCTTTCCTTTGTCTTGCTTCGCTTTGTATTCCTGCCACGGCTTTGCTTTACCTTCTCTGCTCTGCTTTGCTTTTCCTACACCTGCTGTGCTTTGCCTTGCTTCCTCAAACTGCTTTCTTCCTTTTGCTCTACATTTCCTGGCACTGCTTTCCTTTTCCTTGTGCTACTTCACTTTGCTTTGCTCTGCCTTGCACTGCTTTGCCTTTCCTGGACACGCTTTACTTTGCTTTTCCTGGCCCTGCTTTGCTTGGTGTGCTTTTTGCCTTTTTTTTTTTTTTTTTTTTAATTTAGATATATATTCATTGCATTGCTTTGTTTTATTTCTGGACCTTTTTACTTTGGTTTTCCTGGCCGCGCTTTGCTTTTCCTGGCCATGCTTTTTCAGGCCATGCTTTCCTTTGTCTTACTTTGCTTCGTATTCCTGGCACCTCTTGGTTTTACTTTCTCTGCTCTGCTTTGCTTTTCCTACCCCTGCTGTGCTTTGCCTCGCCTCAAAATGCATTCTTTACTTTGCTCTACGTTTCCTGGCCCTGCTGGGACTTTCCTTGTACGAGTTTGCACTGCTTTGCTTTGCCTTGCTCTGCTTTGCCTTTCCTGGCCATGCTTTTTCAGGCCACGCTTTCCTTTGTCTTGCTTCGCTTCGTATTCCTGGCACCTCTTGGTTTTACTTTCTCTGCTCTGCTCTGCTTTTCCTACCCCTGCTGTGCTTTGCCTTGCCTCAAACTGCTTTCTTTACTTTGCTCTACGTTTCCTGGCCCTGCTGGGACTTTCCTTGTACGAGTTTGCACTGCTTTGCTTTGCCTTGCTCTGCTTTGCCTTTCCGGGCCATGCTTTTTCAGGCCACGCTTTCCTTTGTCTTGCTCTGCTTTTATTCCTGGCACTTCTTGGTTTTACTTTCTCTGCTCTGCTCTGCTTTTCCTACCCCTGCAGTGCTTTGCCTTGCCTCAATCTGCTTTCCTTACTTCGCTCTACGTTTCCTGGCACTGCTGGGACTTTCCTTGTACGAGTTTGCACTGCTTCGCTTTGCCTTGCTCTGCTTTGCCTTTCCGGGCCATGCTTTTTCAGGCCACGCTTTCCTTTGTCTTGCTTCGCTTCGTATACCTGACACCTCTTGGTTTTACTTTCTCTGCTCTGCTCTGCTTTTCCTACCCCTGCTGTGCTTTGCCTCGCCTCAAACTGCTTTCTTTACTTTGCTCTACGTTACCTGGCACTGCTGGGACTTTCCTTGTACAAGTTTGCACTGCTTTGCTTTGCCTTGCTCGGCTTTCCTCTTCATTTCTCTGCTCTCCTGTGCTGCGCTAGGCTTCCTTTGCAGACCGTCCCGACGATTTTGCCGATGAGGCGATCGGTATATTTCGGAACGCATAAACCCTCAGACACACAGCTGGGCCTCCCCGCAGCCCGGACACTGTCCCCTCGCAACTCGAGGGTGGGGGCAGCAGGCCCGGCCACCCGACATGGTCAGTTCTGTGGCCCCAGCCGTGTGGCCTGCCGCTAGGCGGTCCCCACTGCTATTCGTCTGGGGACGGTGTTGGGTGAGGTTTTGAACGACGATCAGTAACTACATGATTCCCACAACTACATCGGATGGAAGGCAACAATCAATAAATAAATAAATAAATAAAGATAAAACCAGGTAAAGCAAGACATGGTTCTTGCCCGCTGTCACGGCGGACTATGAGGGTTCAGGGAGGCCGGGGAGCGGGCGAGCAGGGTACAGCCACCGTCCGAGTCTGGCCGCCAGCTCTACCCGGCATGAGGGCCCTGCGGTCTTTGCCCCGCAGACACTGGGAACCGGCAGGAGGGCTGGCCGCCAGCTCCTTCCATTTGCTTCGCTTCTCTTTCTTTTTCCTTGCTCTGCTTTGCTCTGCTCTGCTCTGCTCTTCCGGGCACACTTTTGCTTTTCCTTCTCTACTTTCCTCTGCTGTTCCTGCCCCTGCTTTGCTCTGCTTTGCCTCAGATTGCTTTGCTTTGCTTTGTTTGCTTTGTCTTTCCTGGCAATGCTTTGCTTTTCCTCGTGCTACTTCGCTTTGCTTTGCTTTGCTTTGCCTTGCTCTAGTTTACCTCCACTGGCCATGTTTTCTTTTGCTTTTTCAGGCCACGCTTTCCTTTGTTTTGCTTTGCTTTGTATTCCTGCCACGGCTTTGCTTTACCTTCTCTGCTCTGCTTTGCTTTTCCTACCCCTGCTGTGCTTTGCCTTGCCTCCTCAAACTGCTTTCGTTACTTTGCTCTACCTTTCCTGGCACTGCTGGGACTTTCCTTGTACGAGTTTGCACTGCTTTGCTTTGCCTTGCTCTGCGTTGCCTTTCCTGGCCATGCGTTTTCAGGCCATGCTTTCCTTTGTTTTCCTTTGCTTCGTATTCCTGGCACCTCTTGGTTTTACCTTCTCTGCTCTGCTTTGCTTTTCCTACCCCCGCTGTGCTTTGCTTCGCCTCAAACTGCTTTCTTTACTTTGCTCTACGTTTCCTGGCACTGCTGGGACTTTCCTTGTACGAGTTTGCACTGCTTTGCTTTGCCTTGCTCTGCTTTGCCTCCACTGGCCATGTTTTCTTTTGCTTTTTCAGGCCACGCTTTCCTTTGTCTTGCTTCGCTTCGCTTTGTATTCCTGGCACCTCTAGGTTTTACTTTCTCTGCTCTGCTTTGCCTTGCCTCCAACTGCTTTCGTTACTTTGCTCTACCTTTCCTGGCCCTGCTGGGACTTTCCTTGTACGAGTTTGCACTGCTTTGCTTTGCCTTGCTCTGCTTTGCCTTTCCTGGCCGTGCTTTTTCAGGCCACGCTTTCCTTTGTTTTGCTTTGCTTTTTATTCCAGGCACCTCTTGGTTTTACTTTCTCTGCTCTGCTCTGTTTTTCCTACCCCTGCTGTGCTTTGCCTTGCCTCCTCAAACTGCTTTCTTTCTTTTGCTCTACATTTCCTGGCCCTGCTTTGCTTTTCCTTGTGCTACTTTCCTTTGCTTTGCTCTGCCTTGCACCGCTTTGCCTTTCCTGGACACGCTTTTCTTTGCTTTTCCTGGCCCTGCTTTGCTTGGTCTTTTTTTTGCGTTTTTTTGTTTTGTTTGTTTGTTTGTTTGTTTGTTTTATTTTAGTATAGATACATTTTCATTGCATTGCTTTGTTTTATTTTTGGACCTTTTTGCTTTGGTTTTCCTGGCCACGCTTTGCTTTTCCTGGCCATGCTTTTTCAGGCCATGCTTTCCTTTGTTTTGCTTTGCTTCGTATTCCTGCCACGACTTTGCTTTACCTTCTCTGCTCTGCTTTGCTTTTCCTACCCCTGTTGTGCTTTGTCTCGCCTCAAACTGCTTTCTTTACTTTGCTCTACGTTTCCTGGCACTGCTGGGACTTTCCTTGTACGAGTTTGCACTGCTTTGCTTTGCCTTGCTCTGCGTTGCCTTTCCTGGCCATGCTTTTTCGGGCCACGCTTTCCTTTGTTTTGCTTTGCTTCGTATTCCTGGCACCTCTTGGTTTTACTTTCTCTGCTCTGCTCTGCTTGTCCTACCCCTGCTGTGCTTTGCCTTGCCTCCAACTGCTTTCGTTACTTTGCTCTACGTTTCCTGGCACTGCTGGGACTTTCCTTGTACAAGTTTGCACTGCTTTGCTTTGCCTTGCTCGGCTTTCCTCTTCATTGCTCTCCTGTCCTGTGTTGCGCTAGGCTTCCTTTGCAGACTGTCCCGACGATTTTGCCAATGAGGCTATCGGTATATTTCGGAACGCATAAACCCTCAGACACACAGCTGGGCCTCCCCGCAGCCCGGACACTGTCCCCTCGCAACTCGAGGGTGGGGGCAGCAGGCCCGGCCACCCGACATGGTCAGTTCTGTGGCCCCAGCCGTGTGGCCCGCCGCTAGGCGGTCCCCACTGCTCCCCGTCTGGGGACGGTGTTGGGTGAGGTTTTGAACGACGATCAGTAACTACATGATTCCCACAACTACAGTTAATGGAAGGCAAGAATAAATAAATAAATAAATAAATGCAGGGGGGAAAAAAAAAAAAAAAAATCAGGTAAAGCAAGACATGGTTCTTGCCCGCTGTCACGGCGGACTATGAGGGTTCAGGGAGGCCGGGGAGCGGGCGAGCAGGGTACAGCCACCGTCCGAGTCTGGCCGCCAGCTCTACCCGGCATGAGGGCCCTGCGGTCTTTGCCCCGCAGACACTGGGAACCGGCAGGAGGGCTGGCCGCCAGCTCCTTCCATTTGCTTCGCTTCTCTTTCTTTTTCCTTGCTCTGCTTTGCTCTGCTCTGCTCT
>NW_028153538.1:0-95000 GCF_964211835.1 Anser anser
AGTGTGGGGTTGCGTAAAGGCTCCCCCAGGGAGTTCAGGTGTACCCAAAGGCTTCCGCTGAGAGCACTTTTTGATGGCAGAAAGTGGCACCGTACGTGTTTTTTCGGGTCTAACTCGGGTTCAGCTTCTTGTTCCGGTTAGGCTTATATTAAGGGTTGTTAGGAAAGAGTGAAGACGCAGAGTCCTGTTGAGTGTGGGGTTGCGTAAAGGCTCCCCCAGGGAGTTCAGGTGTACCCAAAGGCTTCCGCTGAGAGCACTTTTTGATGGCAGAAAGTGGCACCGTACCTGTTTTTTCGGGTCTAACTCGGGTTCAGCTTCTTGTTGCGGTTAGGGTTATGTTTAGGGTTGTTAGGAAAGAGTGAAGACGCAGAGTCCTGTTGAGTGTGGGGTTGCGTAAAGGCTCCCCCAGGGAGTTCAGGTGTACCCAAAGGCTTCCGCTGAGAGCACTTTTGGATGGCAGAAAGTGGCACCGTACGTGTTTTTTCGGGTCTAACTCGGGTTCAGCTTCTTGTTGCGGTTAGGGTTATGTTTAGGGTTGTTAGGAAAGAGTGAAGACGCAGAGTCCTGTTGAGTGTGGGGTTGCGTAAAGGCTCCCCCAGGGAGTTCAGGTGTACCCAAAGGCTTCTGCTGAGAGCACTTTTTGATGGCAGAAAGTGGCACCGTACGTGTTTTTTCGGGTCTAACTCGGGTTCAGCTTCTTGTTGCGGTTAGGGTTATGTTTAGGGTTGTTAGGAAAGAGTGAAGACGCAGAGTCCTGTTGAGTGTGGGGTTGCGTAAAGGCTCCCCCAGGGAGTTCAGGTGTACCCAAAGGCTTCCGCTGAGAGCACTTTTTGATGGCAGAAAGTGGCACCGTACGTGTTTTTTCGGGTCTAACTCGGGTTCAGCTTCTTGTTGCGGTTAGGGTTATGTTTAGGGTTGTTAGGAAAGAGTGAAGACGCAGAGTCCTGTTGAGTGTGGGGTTGCGTAAAGGCTCCCCCAGGGAGTTCAGGTGTACCCAAAGGCTTCCGCTGAGAGCACTTTTTGATGGCAGAAAGTGGCACCGTACGTGTTTTTTCGGGTCTAACTCGGGTTGAGCTTCTTGTTGCGGTTAGGGTTATGTTTAGGGTTGATAGGAAAGAGTGAAGACGCAGAGTCCTGTTGAGTGTGGGGTTGCGTAAAGGCTCCCCCAGGGAGTTCAGGTGTACCCCAAGGCTTCCGCTGAGAGCACTTTTTGATGGCAGAAAGTGGCACCGTACGTGTTTTTTCGGGTCTAACTCGGGTTCAGCTTCTTGTTCCGGTTAGGCTTATGTTTAGGGTTGTTAGGAAAGAGTGAAGACGCAGAGTCCTGTTGAGTGTGGGGTTGCGTAAAGGCTCCCCCAGGGAGTTCAGGTGTACCCAAAGGCTTCCGCTGAGAGCACTTTTTGATGGCAGAAAGTGGCACCGTACGTGTTTTTTCGGGTCTAACTCGGGTTGAGCTTCTTGTTGCGGTTAGGGTTATGTTTAGGGTTGTTAGGAAAGAGTGAAGACGCAGAGTCCTGTTGAGTGTGGGGTTGCGTAAAGGCTCCCCCAGGGAGTTCAGGTGTACCCAAAGGCTTCCGCTGAGAGCACTTTTTGATGGCAGAAAGTGGCACCGTACGTGTTTTTTCGGGTCTAACTCGGGTTCAGCTACTTGTTGCGGTTAGGGTTATGTTTAGGGTTGTTAGGAAAGAGTGAAGACGCAGAGTCCTGTTGAGTGTGGGGTTGCGTAAAGGCTCCCCCAGGGAGTTCAGGTGTACCCAAAGGCTTCCGCTGAGAGCACTTTTTGATGGCAGAAAGTGGCACCGTACGTGTTTTTTCGGGTCTAACTCGGGTTCAGCTTCTTGTTGCGGTTAGGGTTATGTTTAGGGTTGTTAGGAATGAGTGAAGACGCAGAGTCCTGTTGAGTGCGGGGTTGCGTAAAGGCTCCCCCAGGGAGTTCAGGTGTACCCTAAGGCTTCCGCTGAGAGCACTTTTTGATGGCAGAAAGTGTCACCGTACATGTTTTTTCGGGTCTAACTCGGGTTCAGCTTCTTGTTGCGGTTAGGGTTATGTTTAGGGTTGTTAGGAAAGAGTGAAGACGCAGAGTCCTGTTGAGTGTGGGGTTGCGTAAAGGCTCCCCCAGGGAGTTCAGGTGTACCCAAAGGCTTCCGCTGAGAGCACTTTTTGATGGCAGAAAGTGGCACCGTACGTGTTTTTTCGGGTCTAACTCGGGTTCAGCTTCTTGTTGCGGTTAGGGTTATGTTTAGGGTTGTTAGGAAAGAGTGAAGACGCAGAGTCCTGTTGAGTGTGGGGTTGCGTAAAGGCTCCCCCAGGGAGTTCAGGTGTACCCAAAGGCTTCCGCTGAGAGCACTTTTTGATGGCAGAAAGTGGCACCGTACGTGTTTTTTCGGGTCTAACTCGGGTTGAGCTTCTTGTTCCGGTTAGGCTTATGTTTAGGGTTGTTAGGAAAGAGTGAAGACGCAGAGTCCTGTTGAGTGTGGGGTTGCGTAAAGGCTCCCCCAGGGAGTTCAGGTGTACCCAAAGGCTTCCGCTGAGAGCACTTTTTGATGGCAGAAAGTGGCACCGTACGTGTTTTTTCGGGTCTAACTCGGGTTGAGCTTCTTGTTCCGGTTAGGCTTATGTTTAGGGTTGTTAGGAAAGAGTGAAGACGCAGAGTCCTGTTGAGTGTGGGGTTGCGTAAAGGCTCCCCCAGGGAGTTCAGGTGTACCCAAAGGCTTCCGCTGAGAGCACTTTTTGATGGCAGAAAGTGGCACCGTACGTGTTTTTTCGGGTCTAACTCGGGTTCAGCTACTTGTTGCGGTTAGGGTTATGTTTAGGGTTGTTAGGAAAGAGTGAAGACGCAGAGTCCTGTTGAGTGTGGGGTTGCGTAAAGGCTCCCCCAGGGAGTTCAGGTGTACCCAAAGGCTTCCGCTGAGAGCACTTTTTGATGGCAGAAAGTGGCACCGTACGTGTTTTTTCGGGTCTAACTCGGGTTCAGCTTCTTGTTGCGGTTAGGGTTATGTTTAGGGTTGTTAGGAATGAGTGAAGACGCAGAGTCCTGTTGAGTGCGGGGTTGCGTAAAGGCTCCCCCAGGGAGTTCAGGTGTACCCTAGGTCTTCCGCTGAGAGCACTTTTTGATGGCAGAAAGTGTCACCGTACATGTTTTTTCGGGTCTAACTCGGGTTCAGCTTCTTGTTGCGGTTAGGGTTATGTTTAGGGTTGTTAGGAAAGAGTGAAGACGCAGAGTCCTGTTGAGTGTGGGGTTGCGTAAAGGCTCCCCCAGGGAGTTCAGGTGTACCCAAAGGCTTCCGCTGAGAGCACTTTTTGATGGCAGAAAGTGGCACCGTACGTGTTTTTTCGGGTCTAACTCGGGTTCAGCTTCTTGTTGCGGTTAGGGTTATGTTTAGGGTTGTTAGGAAAGAGTGAAGACGCAGAGTCCTGTTGAGTGTGGGGTTGCGTAAA
Organism: Anser anser; assembly: GCF_964211835.1. Lineage (NCBI taxonomy): Eukaryota > Metazoa > Chordata > Aves > Anseriformes > Anatidae > Anser > Anser anser. Next base: position 3,439 of record NW_028153538.1, read on the forward strand.
GGCTCCCCCAGGGAGTTCAGGTGTACCCAAAGGCTTCCGCTGAGAGCACTTTTTGATGGCAGAAAGTGGCACCGTACGTGTTTTTTCGGGTCTAACTCGGGTTCAGCTTCTTGTTGCGGTTAGGGTTATGTTTAGGGTTGTTAGGAAAGAGTGAAGACGCAGAGTCCTGTTGAGTGTGGGGTTGCGTAAAGGCTCCCCCAGGGAGTTCAGGTGTACCCAAAGGCTTCCACTGAGAGCACTTTTTGGTGGCAGAAAGTGGCACCGTACGTGTTTTTTCGGGTCTAACTCGGGTTGAGCTTCTTGTTGCGGTTAGGGTTATGTTTAGGGTTGTTAGGAAAGAGTGAAGACGCAGAGTCCTGTTGAGTGTGGGGTTGCGTAAAGGCTCCCCCAGGGAGTTCAGGTGTACCCAAAGGCTTCCGCTGAGAGCACTTTTTGATGGCAGAAAGTGGCACCGTACGTGTTTTTTCGGGTCTAACTCGGGTTCAGCTTCTTGTTGCGGTTAGGGTTATGTTTAGGGTTGTTAGGAAAGAGTGAAGACGCAGAGTCCTGTTGAGTGTGGGGTTGCGTAAAGGCTCCCCCAGGGAGTTCAGGTGTACCCAAAGGCTTCCGCTGAGAGCACTTTTTGGTGGCAGAAAGTGGCACCGTACGTCTTTTTTCGGGTCTAACTCGGGTTCAGCTTCTTGTTGCGGTTAGGGTTATGTTTAGGGTTGTTAGGAAAGAGTGAAGACGCAGAGTCCTGTTGAGTGTGGGGTTGCGTAAAGGCTCCCCCAGGGAGTTCAGGTGTACCCCAAGGCTTCCGCTGAGAGCACTTTTTGATGGCAGAAAGTGGCACCGTACGTGTTTTTTCGGGTCTAACTCGGGTTCAGCTTCTTGTTGCGGTTAGGGTTATGTTTAGGGTTGTTAGGAAAGAGTGAAGACGCAGAGTCCTGTTGAGTGTGGGGTTGCGTAAAGGCTCCCCCAGGGAGTTCAGGTGTACCCAAAGGCTTCCGCTGAGAGCACTTTTTGATGGCAGAAAGTGGCACCGTACGTGTTTTTTCGGGTCTAACTCGGGTTCAGCTTCTTGTTCCGGTTAGGCTTATATTAAGGGTTGTTAGGAAAGAGTGAAGACGCAGAGTCCTGTTGAGTGTGGGGTTGCGTAAAGGCTCCCCCAGGGAGTTCAGGTGTACCCAAAGGCTTCCGCTGAGAGCACTTTTTGATGGCAGAAAGTGGCACCGTACCTGTTTTTTCGGGTCTAACTCGGGTTCAGCTTCTTGTTCCAGTTAGGGTTATGTTTAGGGTTGTTAGGAAAGAGTGAAGACGCAGAGTCCTGTTGAGTGTGGGGTTGCGTAAAGGCTCCCCCAGGGAGTTCAGGTGTACCCAAAGGCTTCCGCTGAGAGCACTTTTTGATGGCAGAAAGTGGCACCGTACGTGTTTTTTCGGGTCTAACTCGGGTTCAGCTTCTTGTTGCGGTTAGGGTTATGTTTAGGGTTGTTAGGAAAGAGTGAAGACGCAGAGTCCTGTTGAGTGTGGGGTTGCGTAAAGGCTCCCCCAGGGAGTTCAGGTGTACCCAAAGGCTTCCGCTGAGAGCACTTTTGGATGGCAGAAAGTGGCACCGTACGTGTTTTTTCGGGTCTAACTCGGGTTCAGCTTCTTGTTGCGGTTAGGGTTATGTTTAGGGTTGTTAGGAAAGAGTGAAGACGCAGAGTCCTGTTGAGTGTGGGGTTGCGTAAAGGCTCCCCCAGGGAGTTCAGGTGTACCCAAAGGCTTCTGCTGAGAGCACTTTTTGATGGCAGAAAGTGGCACCGTACGTGTTTTTTCGGGTCTAACTCGGGTTCAGCTTCTTGTTGCGGTTAGGGTTATGTTTAGGGTTGTTAGGAAAGAGTGAAGACGCAGAGTCCTGTTGAGTGTGGGGTTGCGTAAAGGCTCCCCCAGGGAGTTCAGGTGTACCCAAAGGCTTCCGCTGAGAGCACTTTTTGATGGCAGAAAGTGGCACCGTACGTGTTTTTTCGGGTCTAACTCGGGTTCAGCTTCTTGTTGCGGTTAGGGTTATGTTTAGGGTTGTTAGGAAAGAGTGAAGACGCAGAGTCCTGTTGAGTGTGGGGTTGCGTAAAGGCTCCCCCAGGGAGTTCAGGTGTACCCAAAGGCTTCCGCTGAGAGCACTTTTTGATGGCAGAAAGTGGCACCGTACGTGTTTTTTCGGGTCTAACTCGGGTTGAGCTTCTTGTTGCGGTTAGGGTTATGTTTAGGGTTGATAGGAAAGAGTGAAGACGCAGAGTCCTGTTGAGTGTGGGGTTGCGTAAAGGCTCCCCCAGGGAGTTCAGGTGTACCCCAAGGCTTCCGCTGAGAGCACTTTTTGATGGCAGAAAGTGGCACCGTACGTGTTTTTTCGGGTCTAACTCGGGTTCAGCTTCTTGTTGCGGTTAGGGTTATGTTTAGGGTTGTTAGGAAAGAGTGAAGACGCAGAGTCCTGTTGAGTGTGGGGTTGCGTAAAGGCTCCCCCAGGGAGTTCAGGTGTACCCAAAGGCTTCCGCTGAGAGCACTTTTTGATGGCAGAAAGTGGCACCGTACGTGTTTTTTCGGGTCTAACTCGGGTTGAGCTTCTTGTTGCGGTTAGGGTTATGTTTAGGGTTGTTAGGAAAGAGTGAAGACGCAGAGTCCTGTTGAGTGTGGGGTTGCGTAAAGGCTCCCCCAGGGAGTTCAGGTGTACCCAAAGGCTTCCGCTGAGAGCACTTTTTGATGGCAGAAAGTGGCACCGTACGTGTTTTTTCGGGTCTAACTCGGGTTCAGCTACTTGTTGCGGTTAGGGTTATGTTTAGGGTTGTTAGGAAAGAGTGAAGACGCAGAGTCCTGTTGAGTGTGGGGTTGCGTAAAGGCTCCCCCAGGGAGTTCAGGTGTACCCAAAGGCTTCCGCTGAGAGCACTTTTTGATGGCAGAAAGTGGCACCGTACGTGTTTTTTCGGGTCTAACTCGGGTTCAGCTTCTTGTTGCGGTTAGGGTTATGTTTAGGGTTGTTAGGAATGAGTGAAGACGCAGAGTCCTGTTGAGTGCGGGGTTGCGTAAAGGCTCCCCCAGGGAGTTCAGGTGTACCCTAAGGCTTCCGCTGAGAGCACTTTTTGATGGCAGAAAGTGTCACCGTACATGTTTTTTCGGGTCTAACTCGGGTTCAGCTTCTTGTTGCGGTTAGGGTTATGTTTAGGGTTGTTAGGAAAGAGTGAAGACGCAGAGTCCTGTTGAGTGTGGGGTTGCGTAAAGGCTCCCCCAGGGAGTTCAGGTGTACCCAAAGGCTTCCGCTGAGAGCACTTTTTGATGGCAGAAAGTGGCACCGTACGTGTTTTTTCGGGTCTAACTCGGGTTCAGCTTCTTGTTGCGGTTAGGGTTATGTTTAGGGTTGTTAGGAAAGAGTGAAGACGCAGAGTCCTGTTGAGTGTGGGGTTGCGTAAAGGCTCCCCCAGGGAGTTCAGGTGTACCCAAAGGCTTCCGCTGAGAGCACTTTTTGATGGCAGAAAGTGGCACCGTACGTGTTTTTTCGGGTCTAACTCGGGTTGAGCTTCTTGTTCCGGTTAGGCTTATGTTTAGGGTTGTTAGGAAAGAGTGAAGACGCAGAGTCCTGTTGAGTGTGGGGTTGCGTAAAGGCTCCCCCAGGGAGTTCAGGTGTACCCAAAGGCTTCCGCTGAGAGCACTTTTTGATGGCAGAAAGTGGCACCGTACGTGTTTTTTCGGGTCTAACTCGGGTTGAGCTTCTTGTTCCGGTTAGGCTTATGTTTAGGGTTGTTAGGAAAGAGTGAAGACGCAGAGTCCTGTTGAGTGTGGGGTTGCGTAAAGGCTCCCCCAGGGAGTTCAGGTGTACCCAAAGGCTTCCGCTGAGAGCACTTTTTGATGGCAGAAAGTGGCACCGTACGTGTTTTTTCGGGTCTAACTCGGGTTCAGCTACTTGTTGCGGTTAGGGTTATGTTTAGGGTTGTTAGGAAAGAGTGAAGACGCAGAGTCCTGTTGAGTGTGGGGTTGCGTAAAGGCTCCCCCAGGGAGTTCAGGTGTACCCAAAGGCTTCCGCTGAGAGCACTTTTTGATGGCAGAAAGTGGCACCGTACGTGTTTTTTCGGGTCTAACTCGGGTTCAGCTTCTTGTTGCGGTTAGGGTTATGTTTAGGGTTGTTAGGAATGAGTGAAGACGCAGAGTCCTGTTGAGTGCGGGGTTGCGTAAAGGCTCCCCCAGGGAGTTCAGGTGTACCCTAGGTCTTCCGCTGAGAGCACTTTTTGATGGCAGAAAGTGTCACCGTACATGTTTTTTCGGGTCTAACTCGGGTTCAGCTTCTTGTTGCGGTTAGGGTTATGTTTAGGGTTGTTAGGAAAGAGTGAAGACGCAGAGTCCTGTTGAGTGTGGGGTTGCGTAAAGGCTCCCCCAGGGAGTTCAGGTGTACCCAAAGGCTTCCGCTGAGAGCACTTTTTGATGGCAGAAAGTGGCACCGTACGTGTTTTTTCGGGTCTAACTCGGGTTCAGCTTCTTGTTGCGGTTAGGGTTATGTTTAGGGTTGTTAGGAAAGAGTGAAGACGCAGAGTCCTGTTGAGTGTGGGGTTGCGTAAAGGCTCCCCCAGGGAGTTCAGGTGTACCCAAAGGCTTCCGCTGAGAGCACTTTTTGATGGCAGAAAGTGGCACCGTACGTGTTTTTTCGGGTCTAACTCGGGTTCAGCTTCTTGTTGCGGTTAGGGTTATGTTTAGGGTTGTTAGGAAAGAGTGAAGACGCAGAGTCCTGTTGAGTGTGGGGTTGCGTAAAGGCTCCCCCAGGGAGTTCAGGTGTACCCAAAGGCTTCCACTGAGAGCACTTTTTGGTGGCAGAAAGTGGCACCGTACGTGTTTTTTCGGGTCTAACTCGGGTTGAGCTTCTTGTTGCGGTTAGGGTTATGTTTAGGGTTGTTAGGAAAGAGTGAAGACGCAGAGTCCTGTTGAGTGTGGGGTTGCGTAAAGGCTCCCCCAGGGAGTTCAGGTGTACCCAAAGGCTTCCGCTGAGAGCACTTTTTGATGGCAGAAAGTGGCACCGTACGTGTTTTTTCGGGTCTAACTCGGGTTCAGCTTCTTGTTGCGGTTAGGGTTATGTTTAGGGTTGTTAGGAAAGAGTGAAGACGCAGAGTCCTGTTGAGTGTGGGGTTGCGTAAAGGCTCCCCCAGGGAGTTCAGGTGTACCCAAAGGCTTCCGCTGAGAGCACTTTTTGATGGCAGAAAGTGGCACCGTACGTGTTTTTTCGGGTCTAACTCGGGTTGAGCTTCTTGTTCCGGTTAGGCTTATGTTTAGGGTTGTTAGGAAAGAGTGAAGACGCAGAGTCCTGTTGAGTGTGGGGTTGCGTAAAGGCTCCCCCAGGGAGTTCAGGTGTACCCAAAGGCTTCCGCTGAGAGCACTTTTTGATGGCAGAAAGTGGCACCGTACGTGTTTTTTCGGGTCTAACTCGGGTTCAGCTTCTTGTTGCGGTTAGGGTTATGTTTAGGGTTGTTAGGAAAGAGTGAAGACGCAGAGTCCTGCTGAGTGTGGGGTTGCGTAAAGGCTCCCCCAGGGAGTTCAGGTGTACCCAAAGGCTTCCGCTGAGAGCACTTTTTGATGGCAGAAAGTGGCACCGTACGTCTTTTTTCGGGTCTAACTCGGGTTCAGCTTCTTGTTGCGGTTAGGGTTATGTTTAGGGTTGTTAGGAATGAGTGAAGACGCAGAGTCCTGTTGAGTGCGGGGTTGCGTAAAGGCTCCCCCAGGGAGTTCAGGTGTACCCTAAGGCTTCCGCTGAGAGCACTTTTTGATGGCAGAAAGTGGCACCGTACGTGTTTTTTCGGGTCTAACTCGGGTTCAGCTTCTTGTTGCGGTTAGGGTTATGTTTAGGGTTGTTAGGAAAGAGTGAAGACGCAGAGTCCTGTTGAGTGTGGGGTTGCGTAAAGGCTCCCCCAGGGAGTTCAGGTGTACCCAAAGGCTTCCGCTGAGAGCACTTTTTGGTGGCAGAAAGTGGCACCGTACGTCTTTTTTCGGGTCTAACTCGGGTTCAGCTTCTTGTTGCGGTTAGGGTTATGTTTAGGGTTGTTAGGAAAGAGTGAAGACGCAGAGTCCTGTTGAGTGTGGGGTTGCGTAAAGGCTCCCCCAGGGAGTTCAGGTGTACCCCAAGGCTTCCGCTGAGAGCACTTTTTGATGGCAGAAAGTGGCACCGTACGTGTTTTTTCGGGTCTAACTCGGGTTCAGCTTCTTGTTGCGGTTAGGGTTATGTTTAGGGTTGTTAGGAAAGAGTGAAGACGCAGAGTCCTGTTGAGTGTGGGGTTGCGTAAAGGCTCCCCCAGGGAGTTCAGGTGTACCCAAAGGCTTCCGCTGAGAGCACTTTTTGATGGCAGAAAGTGGCACCGTACGTGTTTTTTCGGGTCTAACTCGGGTTCAGCTTCTTGTTCCGGTTAGGCTTATATTAAGGGTTGTTAGGAAAGAGTGAAGACGCAGAGTCCTGTTGAGTGTGGGGTTGCGTAAAGGCTCCCCCAGGGAGTTCAGGTGTACCCAAAGGCTTCCGCTGAGAGCACTTTTTGATGGCAGAAAGTGGCACCGTACCTGTTTTTTCGGGTCTAACTCGGGTTCAGCTTCTTGTTCCAGTTAGGGTTATGTTTAGGGTTGTTAGGAAAGAGTGAAGACGCAGAGTCCTGTTGAGTGTGGGGTTGCGTAAAGGCTCCCCCAGGGAGTTCAGGTGTACCCAAAGGCTTCCGCTGAGAGCACTTTTTGATGGCAGAAAGTGGCACCGTACGTGTTTTTTCGGGTCTAACTCGGGTTCAGCTTCTTGTTGCGGTTAGGGTTATGTTTAGGGTTGTTAGGAAAGAGTGAAGACGCAGAGTCCTGTTGAGTGTGGGGTTGCGTAAAGGCTCCCCCAGGGAGTTCAGGTGTACCCAAAGGCTTCCGCTGAGAGCACTTTTGGATGGCAGAAAGTGGCACCGTACGTGTTTTTTCGGGTCTAACTCGGGTTCAGCTTCTTGTTGCGGTTAGGGTTATGTTTAGGGTTGTTAGGAAAGAGTGAAGACGCAGAGTCCTGTTGAGTGTGGGGTTGCGTAAAGGCTCCCCCAGGGAGTTCAGGTGTACCCAAAGGCTTCTGCTGAGAGCACTTTTTGATGGCAGAAAGTGGCACCGTACGTGTTTTTTCGGGTCTAACTCGGGTTCAGCTTCTTGTTGCGGTTAGGGTTATGTTTAGGGTTGTTAGGAAAGAGTGAAGACGCAGAGTCCTGTTGAGTGTGGGGTTGCGTAAAGGCTCCCCCAGGGAGTTCAGGTGTACCCAAAGGCTTCCGCTGAGAGCACTTTTTGATGGCAGAAAGTGGCACCGTACGTGTTTTTTCGGGTCTAACTCGGGTTCAGCTTCTTGTTGCGGTTAGGGTTATGTTTAGGGTTGTTAGGAAAGAGTGAAGACGCAGAGTCCTGTTGAGTGTGGGGTTGCGTAAAGGCTCCCCCAGGGAGTTCAGGTGTACCCAAAGGCTTCCGCTGAGAGCACTTTTTGATGGCAGAAAGTGGCACCGTACGTGTTTTTTCGGGTCTAACTCGGGTTGAGCTTCTTGTTGCGGTTAGGGTTATGTTTAGGGTTGATAGGAAAGAGTGAAGACGCAGAGTCCTGTTGAGTGTGGGGTTGCGTAAAGGCTCCCCCAGGGAGTTCAGGTGTACCCCAAGGCTTCCGCTGAGAGCACTTTTTGATGGCAGAAAGTGGCACCGTACGTGTTTTTTCGGGTCTAACTCGGGTTCAGCTTCTTGTTGCGGTTAGGGTTATGTTTAGGGTTGTTAGGAAAGAGTGAAGACGCAGAGTCCTGTTGAGTGTGGGGTTGCGTAAAGGCTCCCCCAGGGAGTTCAGGTGTACCCAAAGGCTTCCGCTGAGAGCACTTTTTGATGGCAGAAAGTGGCACCGTACGTGTTTTTTCGGGTCTAACTCGGGTTGAGCTTCTTGTTGCGGTTAGGGTTATGTTTAGGGTTGTTAGGAAAGAGTGAAGACGCAGAGTCCTGTTGAGTGTGGGGTTGCGTAAAGGCTCCCCCAGGGAGTTCAGGTGTACCCAAAGGCTTCCGCTGAGAGCACTTTTTGATGGCAGAAAGTGGCACCGTACGTGTTTTTTCGGGTCTAACTCGGGTTCAGCTACTTGTTGCGGTTAGGGTTATGTTTAGGGTTGTTAGGAAAGAGTGAAGACGCAGAGTCCTGTTGAGTGTGGGGTTGCGTAAAGGCTCCCCCAGGGAGTTCAGGTGTACCCAAAGGCTTCCGCTGAGAGCACTTTTTGATGGCAGAAAGTGGCACCGTACGTGTTTTTTCGGGTCTAACTCGGGTTCAGCTTCTTGTTGCGGTTAGGGTTATGTTTAGGGTTGTTAGGAATGAGTGAAGACGCAGAGTCCTGTTGAGTGCGGGGTTGCGTAAAGGCTCCCCCAGGGAGTTCAGGTGTACCCTAAGGCTTCCGCTGAGAGCACTTTTTGATGGCAGAAAGTGTCACCGTACATGTTTTTTCGGGTCTAACTCGGGTTCAGCTTCTTGTTGCGGTTAGGGTTATGTTTAGGGTTGTTAGGAAAGAGTGAAGACGCAGAGTCCTGTTGAGTGTGGGGTTGCGTAAAGGCTCCCCCAGGGAGTTCAGGTGTACCCAAAGGCTTCCGCTGAGAGCACTTTTTGATGGCAGAAAGTGGCACCGTACGTGTTTTTTCGGGTCTAACTCGGGTTCAGCTTCTTGTTGCGGTTAGGGTTATGTTTAGGGTTGTTAGGAAAGAGTGAAGACGCAGAGTCCTGTTGAGTGTGGGGTTGCGTAAAGGCTCCCCCAGGGAGTTCAGGTGTACCCAAAGGCTTCCGCTGAGAGCACTTTTTGATGGCAGAAAGTGGCACCGTACGTGTTTTTTCGGGTCTAACTCGGGTTGAGCTTCTTGTTCCGGTTAGGCTTATGTTTAGGGTTGTTAGGAAAGAGTGAAGACGCAGAGTCCTGTTGAGTGTGGGGTTGCGTAAAGGCTCCCCCAGGGAGTTCAGGTGTACCCAAAGGCTTCCGCTGAGAGCACTTTTTGATGGCAGAAAGTGGCACCGTACGTGTTTTTTCGGGTCTAACTCGGGTTGAGCTTCTTGTTCCGGTTAGGCTTATGTTTAGGGTTGTTAGGAAAGAGTGAAGACGCAGAGTCCTGTTGAGTGTGGGGTTGCGTAAAGGCTCCCCCAGGGAGTTCAGGTGTACCCAAAGGCTTCCGCTGAGAGCACTTTTTGATGGCAGAAAGTGGCACCGTACGTGTTTTTTCGGGTCTAACTCGGGTTCAGCTACTTGTTGCGGTTAGGGTTATGTTTAGGGTTGTTAGGAAAGAGTGAAGACGCAGAGTCCTGTTGAGTGTGGGGTTGCGTAAAGGCTCCCCCAGGGAGTTCAGGTGTACCCAAAGGCTTCCGCTGAGAGCACTTTTTGATGGCAGAAAGTGGCACCGTACGTGTTTTTTCGGGTCTAACTCGGGTTCAGCTTCTTGTTGCGGTTAGGGTTATGTTTAGGGTTGTTAGGAATGAGTGAAGACGCAGAGTCCTGTTGAGTGCGGGGTTGCGTAAAGGCTCCCCCAGGGAGTTCAGGTGTACCCTAGGTCTTCCGCTGAGAGCACTTTTTGATGGCAGAAAGTGTCACCGTACATGTTTTTTCGGGTCTAACTCGGGTTCAGCTTCTTGTTGCGGTTAGGGTTATGTTTAGGGTTGTTAGGAAAGAGTGAAGACGCAGAGTCCTGTTGAGTGTGGGGTTGCGTAAAGGCTCCCCCAGGGAGTTCAGGTGTACCCAAAGGCTTCCGCTGAGAGCACTTTTTGATGGCAGAAAGTGGCACCGTACGTGTTTTTTCGGGTCTAACTCGGGTTCAGCTTCTTGTTGCGGTTAGGGTTATGTTTAGGGTTGTTAGGAAAGAGTGAAGACGCAGAGTCCTGTTGAGTGTGGGGTTGCGTAAAGGCTCCCCCAGGGAGTTCAGGTGTACCCAAAGGCTTCCGCTGAGAGCACTTTTTGATGGCAGAAAGTGGCACCGTACGTGTTTTTTCGGGTCTAACTCGGGTTCAGCTTCTTGTTGCGGTTAGGGTTATGTTTAGGGTTGTTAGGAAAGAGTGAAGACGCAGAGTCCTGTTGAGTGTGGGGTTGCGTAAAGGCTCCCCCAGGGAGTTCAGGTGTACCCAAAGGCTTCCACTGAGAGCACTTTTTGGTGGCAGAAAGTGGCACCGTACGTGTTTTTTCGGGTCTAACTCGGGTTGAGCTTCTTGTTGCGGTTAGGGTTATGTTTAGGGTTGTTAGGAAAGAGTGAAGACGCAGAGTCCTGTTGAGTGTGGGGTTGCGTAAAGGCTCCCCCAGGGAGTTCAGGTGTACCCAAAGGCTTCCGCTGAGAGCACTTTTTGATGGCAGAAAGTGGCACCGTACGTGTTTTTTCGGGTCTAACTCGGGTTCAGCTTCTTGTTGCGGTTAGGGTTATGTTTAGGGTTGTTAGGAAAGAGTGAAGACGCAGAGTCCTGTTGAGTGTGGGGTTGCGTAAAGGCTCCCCCAGGGAGTTCAGGTGTACCCAAAGGCTTCCGCTGAGAGCACTTTTTGATGGCAGAAAGTGGCACCGTACGTGTTTTTTCGGGTCTAACTCGGGTTGAGCTTCTTGTTCCGGTTAGGCTTATGTTTAGGGTTGTTAGGAAAGAGTGAAGACGCAGAGTCCTGTTGAGTGTGGGGTTGCGTAAAGGCTCCCCCAGGGAGTTCAGGTGTACCCAAAGGCTTCCGCTGAGAGCACTTTTTGATGGCAGAAAGTGGCACCGTACGTGTTTTTTCGGGTCTAACTCGGGTTCAGCTTCTTGTTGCGGTTAGGGTTATGTTTAGGGTTGTTAGGAAAGAGTGAAGACGCAGAGTCCTGCTGAGTGTGGGGTTGCGTAAAGGCTCCCCCAGGGAGTTCAGGTGTACCCAAAGGCTTCCGCTGAGAGCACTTTTTGATGGCAGAAAGTGGCACCGTACGTCTTTTTTCGGGTCTAACTCGGGTTCAGCTTCTTGTTGCGGTTAGGGTTATGTTTAGGGTTGTTAGGAATGAGTGAAGACGCAGAGTCCTGTTGAGTGCGGGGTTGCGTAAAGGCTCCCCCAGGGAGTTCAGGTGTACCCTAAGGCTTCCGCTGAGAGCACTTTTTGATGGCAGAAAGTGGCACCGTACGTGTTTTTTCGGGTCTAACTCGGGTTCAGCTTCTTGTTGCGGTTAGGGTTATGTTTAGGGTTGTTAGGAAAGAGTGAAGACGCAGAGTCCTGTTGAGTGTGGGGTTGCGTAAAGGCTCCCCCAGGGAGTTCAGGTGTACCCAAAGGCTTCCGCTGAGAGCACTTTTGGATGGCAGAAAGTGGCACCGTACGTGTTTTTTCAGTCTAACTCGGTTTCAGCTTCTTGTTGCGGTTAGGGTTATGTTTAGGGTTGTTAGGAAAGAGTGAAGACGCAGAGTCCTGTTGAGTGTGGGGTTGCGTAAAGGCTCCCCCAGGGAGTTCAGGTGTACCCAAAGGCTTCCGCTGAGAGCACTTTTTGATGGCAGAAAGTGGCACCGTACGTGTTTTTTCGGGTCTAACTCGGGTTGAGCTTCTTGTTGCGGTTAGGGTTATGTTTAGGGTTGTTAGGAATGAGTGAAGACGCAGAGTCCTGTTGAGTGCGGGGTTGCGTAAAGGCTCCCCCAGGGAGTTCAGGTGTACCCAAAGGCTTCCGCTGAGAGCACTTTTTGATGGCAGAAAGTGGCACCGTACGTGTTTTTTCGGGTCTAACTCGGGTTCAGCTTCTTGTTGCGGTTAGGGTTATGTTTAGGGTTGTTAGGAAAGAGTGAAGACGCAGAGTCCTGTTGAGTGTGGGGTTGCGTAAAGGCTCCCCCAGGGAGTTCAGGTGTACCCAAAGGCTTCCGCTGAGAGCACTTTTTGATGGCAGAAAGTGGCACCGTACGTGTTTTTTCGGGTCTAACTCGGGTTCAGCTTCTTGTTGCGGTTAGGGTTATGTTTAGGGTTGTTAGGAAAGAGTGAAGACGCAGAGTCCTGTTGAGTGTGGGGTTGCGTAAAGGCTCCCCCAGGGAGTTCAGGTGTACCCAAAGGCTTCCGCTGAGAGCACTTTTTGATGGCAGAAAGTGGCACCGTACGTGTTTTTTCGGGTCTAACTCGGGTTCAGCTACTTGTTGCGGTTAGGGTTATGTTTAGGGTTGTTAGGAAAGAGTGAAGACGCAGAGTCCTGTTGAGTGTGGGGTTGCATAAAGGCTCCCCCAGGGAGTTCAGGTGTACCCAAAGGCTTCCGCTGAGAGCACTTTTTGATGGCAGAAAGTGGCACCGTACGTGTTTTTTCGGGTCTAACTCGGGTTCAGCTTCTTGTTGCGGTTAGGGTTATGTTTAGGGTTGTTAGGAAAGAGTGAAGACGCAGAGTCCTGTTGAGTGTGGGGTTGCGTAAAGGCTCCCCCAGGGAGTTCAGGTGTACCCAAAGGCTTCCGCTGAGAGCACTTTTTGATGGCAGAAAGTGGCACCGTACGTGTTTTTTCGGGTCTAACTCGGGTTGAGCTTCTTGTTGCGGTTAGGGTTATGTTTAGGGTTGTTAGGAAAGAGTGAAGACGCAGAGTCCTGTTGAGTGTGGGGTTGCGTAAAGGCTCCCCCAGGGAGTTCAGGTGTACCCAAAGGCTTCCGCTGAGAGCACTTTTTGATGGCAGAAAGTGGCACCGTACGTGTTTTTTCGGGTCTAACTCGGGTTCAGCTTCTTGTTGCGGTTAGGGTTATGTTTAGGGTTGTTAGGAAAGAGTGAAGACGCAGAGTCCTGTTGAGTGTGGGGTTGCGTAAAGGCTCCCCCAGGGAGTTCAGGTGTACCCAAAGGCTTCCGCTGAGAGCACTTTTTGATGGCAGAAAGTGGCACCGTACGTGTTTTTTCGGGTCTAACTCGGGTTCAGCTTCTTGTTGCGGTTAGGGTTATGTTTAGGGTTGTTAGGAAAGAGTGAAGACGCAGAGTCCTGTTGAGTGTGGGGTTGCGTAAAGGCTCCCCCAGGGAGTTCAGGTGTACCCCAAGGCTTCCGCTGAGAGCACTTTTTGATGGCAGAAAGTGGCACCGTACGTGTTTTTTCGGGTCTAACTCGGGTTCAGCTTCTTGTTGCGGTTAGGGTTATGTTTAGGGTTGTTAGGAAAGAGTGAAGACGCAGAGTCCTGTTGAGTGTGGGGTTGCGTAAAGGCTCCCCCAGGGAGTTCAGGTGTACCCAAAGGCTTCCGCTGAGAGCACTTTTTGATGGCAGAAAGTGGCACCGTACGTGTTTTTTCGGGTCTAACTCGGGTTCAGCTTCTTGTTGCGGTTAGGGTTATGTTTAGGGTTGTTAGGAAAGAGTGAAGACGCAGAGTCCTGTTGAGTGTGGGGTTGCGTAAAGGCTCCCCCAGGGAGTTCAGGTGTACCCAAAGGCTTCCGCTGAGAGCACTTTTTGATGGCAGAAAGTGGCACCGTACGTGTTTTTTCGGGTCTAACTCGGGTTCAGCTTCTTGTTGCGGTTAGGGTTATGTTTAGGGTTGTTAGGAAAGAGTGAAGACGCAGAGTCCTGTTGAGTGTGGGGTTGCGTAAAGGCTCCCCCAGGGAGTTCAGGTGTACCCAAAGGCTTCCGCTGAGAGCACTTTTTGATGGCAGAAAGTGGCACCGTACGTGTTTTTTCGGGTCTAACTCGGGTTCAGCTTCTTGTTGCGGTTAGGGTTATGTTTAGGGTTGTTAGGAAAGAGTGAAGACGCAGAGTCCTGTTGAGTGTGGGGTTGCGTAAAGGCTCCCCCAGGGAGTTCAGGTGTACCCAAAGGCTTCCGCTGAGAGCACTTTTTGATGGCAGAAAGTGGCACCGTACGTCTTTTTTCGGGTCTAACTCGGGTTCAGCTTCTTGTTGCGGTTAGGGTTATGTTTAGGGTTGTTAGGAAAGAGTGAAGACGCAGAGTCCTGTTGAGTGTGGGGTTGCGTAAAGGCTCCCCCAGGGAGTTCAGGTGTACCCCAAGGCTTCCGCTGAGAGCACTTTTTGATGGCAGAAAGTGGCACCGTACGTGTTTTTTCGGGTCTAACTCGGGTTCAGCTTCTTGTTGCGGTTAGGGTTATGTTTAGGGTTGTTAGGAAAGAGTGAAGACGCAGAGTCCTGTTGAGTGTGGGGTTGCGTAAAGGCTCCCCCAGGGAGTTCAGGTGTACCCAAAGGCTTCCGCTGAGAGCACTTTTTGATGGCAGAAAGTGGCACCGTACGTGTTTTTTCGGGTCTAACTCGGGTTGAGCTTCTTGTTGCGGTTAGGGTTATGTTTAGGGTTGTTAGGAAAGAGTGAAGACGCAGAGTCCTGTTGAGTGTGGGGTTGCGTAAAGGCTCCCCCAGGGAGTTCAGGTGTACCCAAAGGCTTCCGCTGAGAGCACTTTTTGATGGCAGAAAGTGGCACCGTACGTGTTTTTTCGGGTCTAACTCGGGTTCAGCTTCTTGTTGCGGTTAGGGTTATGTTTAGGGTTGTTAGGAAAGAGTGAAGACGCAGAGTCCTGTTGAGTGTGGGGTTGCGTAAAGGCTCCCCCAGGGAGTTCAGGTGTACCCAAAGGCTTCCGCTGAGAGCACTTTTGGATGGCAGAAAGTGGCACCGTACGTGTTTTTTCGGGTCTAACTCGGGTTCAGCTTCTTGTTGTGGTTAGGGTTATGTTTAGGGTTGTTAGGAAAGAGTGAAGACGCAGAGTCCTGTTGAGTGTGGGGTTGCGTAAAGGCTCCCCCAGGGAGTTCAGGTGTACCCAAAGGCTTCCGCTGAGAGCACTTTTTGATGGCAGAAAGTGGCACCGTACGTGTTTTTTCGGGTCTAACTCGGGTTCAGCTTCTTGTTCCGGTTAGGGTTATGTTTAGGGTTGTTAGGAAAGAGTGAAGACGCAGAGTCCTGTTGAGTGTGGGGTTGCGTAAAGGCTCCCCCAGGGAGTTCAGGTGTACCCAAAGGCTTCCGCTGAGAGCACTTTTTGATGGCAGAAAGTGGCACCGTACGTGTTTTTTCGGGTCTAACTCGCGTTCAGCTTCTTGTTGCGGTTAGGGTTATGTTTAGGGTTGTTAGGAAAGAGTGAAGACGCAGAGTCCTGTTGAGTGTGGGGTTGTGTAAAGGCTCCCCCAGGGAGTTCAGGTGTACCCAAAGGCTTCCGCTGAGAGCACTTTTTGATGGCAGAAAGTGGCACCGTACGTGTTTTTTCGGGTCTAACTCGGGTTCAGCTTCTTGTTGTGGTTAGGGTTATGTTTAGGGTTGTTAGGAAAGAATGAAGACACAGAGTCCTGTTGAGTGTGGGGTTGCGTAAAGGCTCCCCCAGGGAGTTCAGGTGTACCCAAAGGCTTCCGCTGAGAGCACTTTTGGATGGCAGAAAGTGGCACCGTACGTGTTTTTTCGGGTCTAACTCGGGTTCAGCTTCTTGTTGCGGTTAGGGTTATGTTTAGGGTTGTTAGGAAAGAGTGAAGACGCAGAGTCCTGTTGAGTGTGGGGTTGCGTAAAGGCTCCCCCAGGGAGTTCAGGTGTACCCCAAGGCTTCCGCTGAGAGCACTTTTTGATGGCAGAAAGTGGCACCGTACGTGTTTTTTCGGGTCTAACTCGGGTTCAGCTTCTTGTTGCGGTTAGGGTTATGTTTAGGGTTGTTAGGAAAGAGTGAAGACGCAGAGTCCTGTTGAGTGTGGGGTTGCGTAAAGGCTCCCCCAGGGAGTTCAGGTGTACCCCAAGGCTTCCGCTGAGAGCACTTTTTGATGGCAGAAAGTGGCACCGTACGTGTTTTTTCGGGTCTAACTCGGGTTCAGCTTCTTGTTGCGGTTAGGCTTATGTTTAGGGTTGTTAGGAAAGAGTGAAGACGCAGAGTCCTGTTGAGTGTGGGGTTGCGTAAAGGCTCCCCCAGGGAGTTCAGGTGTACCCAAAGGCTTCCGCTGAGAGCACTTTTTGATGGCAGAAAGTGGCACCGTACGTGTTTTTTCGGGTCTAACTCGGGTTCAGCTTCTTGTTGCGGTTAGGGTTATGTTTAGGGTTGTTAGGAAAGAGTGAAGACGCAGAGTCCTGTTGAGTGTGGGGTTGCGTAAAGGCTCCCCCAGGGAGTTCAGGTGTACCCAAAGGCTTCCGCTGAGAGCACTTTTGGATGGCAGAAAGTGGCACCGTACGTGTTTTTTCGGGTCTAACTCGGGTTCAGCTTCTTGTTGCGGTTAGGGTTATGTTTAGGGTTGTTAGGAAAGAGTGAAGACGCAGAGTCCTGTTGAGTGTGGGGTTGCGTAAAGGCTCCCCCAGGGAGTTCAGGTGTACCCAAAGGCTTCCGCTGAGAGCACTTTTGGATGGCAGAAAGTGGCACCGTACGTGTTTTTTCGGGTCTAACTCGGGTTCAGCTTCTTGTTGCGGTTAGGGTTATGTTTAGGGTTGTTAGGAAAGAGTGAAGACGCAGAGTCCTGTTGAGTGTGGGGTTGCGTAAAGGCTCCCCCAGGGAGTTCAGGTGTACCCAAAGGCTTCCGCTGAGAGCACTTTTTGATGGCAGAAAGTGGCACCGTACGTGTTTTTTCGGGTCTAACTCGGGTTCAGCTTCTTGTTCCGGTTAGGGTTATGTTTAGGGTTGTTAGGAAAGAGTGAAGACGCAGAGTCCTGTTGAGTGTGGGGTTGCGTAAAGGCTCCCCCAGGGAGTTCAGGTGTACCCAAAGGCTTCCGCTGAGAGCACTTTTTGATGGCAGAAAGTGGCACCGTACGTGTTTTTTCGGGTCTAACTCGCGTTCAGCTTCTTGTTGCGGTTAGGGTTATGTTTAGGGTTGTTAGGAAAGAGTGAAGACGCAGAGTCCTGTTGAGTGTGGGGTTGCGTAAAGGCTCCCCCAGGGAGTTCAGGTGTACCCAAAGGCTTCCGCTGAGAGCACTTTTTGATGGCAGAAAGTGGCACCGTACGTGTTTTTTCGGGTCTAACTCGGGTTCAGCTTCTTGTTGTGGTTAGGGTTATGTTTAGGGTTGTTAGGAAAGAATGAAGACACAGAGTCCTGTTGAGTGTGGGGTTGCGTAAAGGCTCCCCCAGGGAGTTCAGGTGTACCCAAAGGCTTCCGCTGAGAGCACTTTTTGATGGCAGAAAGTGGCACCGTACGTGTTTTTTCGGGTCTAACTCGGGTTGAGCTTCTTGTTGCGGTTAGGGTTATGTTTAGGGTTGTTAGGAAAGAGTGAAGACGCAGAGTCCTGTTGAGTGTGGGGTTGCGTAAAGGCTCCCCCAGGGAGTTCAGGTGTACCCCAAGGCTTCCGCTGAGAGCACTTTTTGATGGCAGAAAGTGGCACCGTACGTGTTTTTTCGGGTCTAACTCGGGTTCAGCTTCTTGTTGCGGTTAGGGTTATGTTTAGGGTTGTTAGGAAAGAGTGAAGACGCAGAGTCCTGTTGAGTGTGGGGTTGCGTAAAGGCTCCCCCAGGGAGTTCAGGTGTACCCAAAGGCTTCCGCTGAGAGCACTTTTTGATGGCAGAAAGTGGCACCGTACGTGTTTTTTCGGGTCTAACTCGGGTTCAGCTTCTTGTTGCGGTTAGGGTTATGTTTAGGGTTGTTAGGAAAGAGTGAAGACGCAGAGTCCTGTTGAGTGTGGGGTTGCGTAAAGGCTCCCCCAGGGAGTTCAGGTGTACCCAAAGGCTTCCGCTGAGAGCACTTTTTGATGGCAGAAAGTGGCACCGTACGTGTTTTTTCGGGTCTAACTCGGGTTCAGCTTCTTGTTGCGGTTAGGCTTATGTTTAGGGTTGTTAGGAAAGAGTGAAGACGCAGAGTCCTGTTGAGTGTGGGGTTGCGTAAAGGCTCCCCCAGGGAGTTCAGGTGTACCCAAAGGCTTCCGCTGAGAGCACTTTTTGATGGCAGAAAGTGGCACCGTACGTGTTTTTTCGGGTCTAACTCGGGTTCAGCTTCTTGTTGCGGTTAGGGTTATGTTTAGGGTTGTAAGGAAAGAGTGAAGACGCAGAGTCCTGTTGAGTGTGGGGTTGCGTAAAGGCTCCCCCAGGGAGTTCAGGTGTACCCAAAGGCTTCCGCTGAGAGCACTTTTGGATGGCAGAAAGTGGCACCGTACGTGTTTTTTCGGGTCTAACTCGGGTTCAGCTTCTTGTTCCGGTTAGGGTTATGTTTAGGGTTGTTAGGAAAGAGTGAAGACGCAGAGTCCTGTTGAGTGTGGGGTTGCGTAAAGGCTCCCCCAGGGAGTTCAGGTGTACCCAAAGGCTTCCGCTGAGAGCACTTTTGGATGGCAGAAAGTGGCACCGTACGTGTTTTTTCGGGTCTAACTCGGGTTCAGCTTCTTGTTGCGGTTAGGGTTATGTTTAGGGTTGTAAGGAAAGAGTGAAGACGCAGAGTCCTGTTGAGTGTGGGGTTGCGTAAAGGCTCCCCCAGGGAGTTCAGGTGTACCCAAAGGCTTCCGCTGAGAGCACTTTTGGATGGCAGAAAGTGGCACCGTACGTGTTTTTTCGGGTCTAACTCGGGTTCAGCTTCTTGTTCCGGTTAGGGTTATGTTTAGGGTTGTTAGGAAAGAGTGAAGACGCAGAGTCCTGTTGAGTGTGGGGTTGCGTAAAGGCTCCCCCAGGGAGTTCAGGTGTACCCAAAGGCTTCCGCTGAGAGCACTTTTGGATGGCAGAAAGTGGCACCGTACGTGTTTTTTCGGGTCTAACTCGGGTTCAGCTTCTTGTTGCGGTTAGGGTTATGTTTAGGGTTGTTAGGAAAGAGTGAAGACGCAGAGTCCTGTTGAGTGTGGGGTTGCGTAAAGGCTCCCCCAGGGAGTTCAGGTGTACCCAAAGGCTTCCGCTGAGAGCACTTTTTGATGGCAGAAAGTGGCACCGTACGTGTTTTTTCGGGTCTAACTCGGGTTCAGCTTCTTGTTGCGGTTAGGGTTATGTTTAGGGTTGTAAGGAAAGAGTGAAGACGCAGAGTCCTGTTGAGTGTGGGGTTGCGTAAAGGCTCCCCCAGGGAGTTCAGGTGTACCCAAAGGCTTCCGCTGAGAGCACTTTTTGATGGCAGAAAGTGGCACCGTACGTGTTTTTTCGGGTCTAACTCGGGTTCAGCTTCTTGTTGCGGTTAGGGTTATGTTTAGGGTTGTTAGGAAAGAGTGAAGACGCAGAGTCCTGTTGAGTGTGGGGTTGCGTAAAGGCTCCCCCAGGGAGTTCAGGTGTACCCAAAGGCTTCCGCTGAGAGCACTTTTTGATGGCAGAAAGTGGCACCGTACGTGTTTTTTCGGGTCTAACTCGGGTTCAGCTTCTTGTTGCGGTTAGGGTTATGTTTAGGGTTGTTAGGAAAGAGTGAAGATGCAGAGTCCTGTTGAGTGTGGGGTTGCGTAAAGGCTCCCCCAGGGAGTTCAGGTGTACCCAAAGGCTTCCCCTGAGAGCACTTTTGGATGGCAGAAAGTGGCACCGTACGTGTTTTTTCGGGTCTAACTCGGGTTCAGCTTCTTGTTGCGGTTAGGGTTATGTTTAGGGTTGTTAGGAAAGAGTGAAGACGCAGAGTCCTGTTGAGTGTGGGGTTGCGTAAAGGCTCCCCCAGGGAGTTCAGGTGTACCCAAAGGCTTCCGCTGAGAGCACTTTTTGATGGCAGAAAGTGGCACCGTACGTGTTTTTTCGGGTCTAACTCGGGTTGAGCTTCTTGTTGCGTTTAGGGTTATGTTTAGGGTTGTTAGGAAAGAGTGAAGACGCAGAGTCCTGTTGAGTGTGGGGTTGCGTAAAGGCTCCCCCAGGGAGTTCAGGTGTACCCAAAGGCTTCCGCTGAGAGCACTTTTTGATGGCAGAAAGTGGCACCGTACGTGTTTTTTCGGGTCTAACTCGGGTTCAGCTTCTTGTTGCGGTTAGGGTTATGTTTAGGGTTGTTAGGAAAGAGTGAAGACGCAGAGTCCTGTTGAGTGTGGGGTTGCGTAAAGGCTCCCCCAGGGAGTTCAGGTGTACCCAAAGGCTTCCGCTGAGAGCACTTTTTGATGGCAGAAAGTGGCACCGTACGTGTTTTTTCGGGTCTAACTCGGGTTCAGCTTCTTGTTGCGGTTAGGGTTATGTTTAGGGTTGTTAGGAAAGAGTGAAGACGCAGAGTCCTGTTGAGTGTGGGGTTGCGTAAAGGCTCCCCCAGGGAGTTCAGGTGTACCCAAAGGCTTCCGCTGAGAGCACTTTTTGATGGCAGAAAGTGGCACCGTACGTGTTTTTTCGGGTCTAACTCGGGTTGAGCTTCTTGTTGCGGTTAGGGTTATGTTTAGGGTTGTTAGGAAAGAGTGAAGACGCAGAGTCCTGTTGAGTGTGGGGTTGCGTAAAGGCTCCCCCAGGGAGTTCAGGTGTACCCAAAGGCTTCCGCTGAGAGCACTTTTTGATGGCAGAAAGTGGCACCGTACGTGTTTTTTCGGGTCTAACTCGGGTTCAGCTTCTTGTTGCGGTTAGGGTTATGTTTAGGGTTGTTAGGAAAGAGTGAAGACGCAGAGTCCTGTTGAGTGTGGGGTTGCGTAAAGGCTCCCCCAGGGAGTTCAGGTGTACCCAAAGGCTTCCGCTGAGAGCACTTTTTGATGGCAGAAAGTGGCACCGTACGTGTTTTTTCGGGTCTAACTCGGGTTCAGCTTCTTGTTGCGGTTAGGGTTATGTTTAGGGTTGTTAGGAAAGAGTGAAGACGCAGAGTCCTGTTGAGTGTGGGGTTGCGTAAAGGCTCCCCCAGGGAGTTCAGGTGTACCCCAAGGCTTCCGCTGAGAGCACTTTTGGATGGCAGAAAGTGGCACCATACGTGTTTTTTCGGGTCTAACTCGGGTTCAGCTTCTTGTTGCGGTTAGGGTTATGTTTAGGGTTGTTAGGAAAGAGTGAAGACGCAGAGTCCTGTTGAGTGTGGGGTTGCGTAAAGGCTCCCCCAGGGAGTTCAGGTGTACCCAAAGGCTTCCGCTGAGAGCACTTTTTGATGGCAGAAAGTGGCACCGTACGTGTTTTTTCGGGTCTAACTCGGGTTGAGCTTCTTGTTGCGGTTAGGGTTATGTTTAGGGTTGTTAGGAAAGAGTGAAGACGCAGAGTCCTGTTGAGTGTGGGGTTGCGTAAAGGCTCCCCCAGGGAGTTCAGGTGTACCCAAAGGCTTCCGCTGAGAGCACTTTTTGATGGCAGAAAGTGGCACCGTACGTGTTTTTTCGGGTCTAACTCGGGTTCAGCTTCTTGTTGCGGTTAGGGTTATGTTTAGGGTTGTTAGGAAAGAGTGAAGACGCAGAGTCCTGTTGAGTGTGGGGTTGCGTAAAGGCTCCCCCAGGGAGTTCATGTGTACCCAAAGGCTTCCGCTGTGAGCACTTTTGGATGGCAGAAAGTGGCACCGTACGTGTTTTTTCGGGTCTAACTCGGGTTCAGCTTCTTGTTGCGGTTAGGGTTATGTTTAGGGTTGTTAGGAAAGAGTGAAGACGCAGAGTCCTGTTGAGTGTGGGGTTGCGTAAAGGCTCCCCCAGGGAGTTCAGGTGTACCCAAAGGCTTCCGCTGAGAGCACTTTTTGATGGCAGAAAGTGGCACCGTACGTCTTTTTTCGGGTCTAACTCGGGTTCAGCTTCTTGTTCCGGTTAGGCTTATGTTTAGGGTTGTTAGGAAAGAGTGAAGACGCAGAGTCCTGTTGAGTGTGGGGTTGCGTAAAGGCTCCCCCAGGGAGTTCAGGTGTACCCAAAGGCTTCCGCTGAGAGCACTTTTTGATGGCAGAAAGTGGCACCGTACGTGTTTTTTCGGGTCTAACTCGGGTTCAGCTTCTTGTTGTGGTTAGGGTTATGTTTAGGGTTGTTAGGAAAGAATGAAGACACAGAGTCCTGTTGAGTGTGGGGTTGCGTAAAGGCTCCCCCAGGGAGTTCAGGTGTACCCAAAGGCTTCTGCTGAGAGCACTTTTTGATGGCAGAAAGTGGCACCGTACGTGTTTTTTCGGGTCTAACTCGGGTTCAGCTTCTTGTTGCGGTTAGGGTTATGTTTAGGGTTGTTAGGAAAGAGTGAAGACGCAGAGTCCTGTTGAGTGTGGGGTTGCGTAAAGGCTCCCCCAGGGAGTTCAGGTGTACCCAAAGGCTTCCGCTGAGAGCACTTTTTGATGGCAGAAAGTGGCACCGTATGTGTTTTTTCGGGTCTAACTCGGGTTCAGCTTCTTGTTCCGGTTAGGCTTATGTTTAGGGTTGTTTGGAAAGAGTGAAGACGCAGAGTCCTGTTGAGTGTGGGGTTGCGTAAAGGCTCCCCCAGGGAGTTCAGGTGTACCCAAAGGCTTCCGCTGAGAGCACTTTTTGATGGCAGAAAGTGGCACCGTACGTGTTTTTTCGGGTCTAACTCGGGTTCAGCTTCTTGTTGCGGTTAGGGTTATGTTTAGGGTTGTTAGGAAAGAGTGAAGACGCAGAGTCCTGTTGAGTGTGGGGTTGCGTAAAGGCTCCCCCAGGGAGTTCAGGTGTACCCAAAGGCTTCCGCTGAGAGCACTTTTTGATGGCAGAAAGTGGCACCGTACGTGTTTTTTCGGGTCTAACTCGGGTTCAGCTTCTTGTTGCGGTTAGGGTTATGTTTAGGGTTGTTAGGAAAGAGTGAAGACGCAGAGTCCTGTTGAGTGTGGGGTTGCGTAAAGGCTCCCCCAGGGAGTTCAGGTGTACCCAAAGGCTTCCGCTGAGAGCACTTTTGGATGGCAGAAAGTGGCACCGTACGTGTTTTTTCGGGTCTAACTCGGGTTCAGCTTCTTGTTGCGGTTAGGGTTATGTTTAGGGTTGTTAGGAAAGAGTGAAGACGCAGAGTCCTGTTGAGTGTGGGGTTGCGTAAAGGCTCCCCCAGGGAGTTCAGGTGTACCCAAAGGCTTCCGCTGAGAGCACTTTTTGATGGCAGAAAGTGGCACCGTATGTGTTTTTTCGGGTCTAACTCGGGTTCAGCTTCTTGTTCCGGTTAGGCTTATGTTTAGGGTTGTTTGGAAAGAGTGAAGACGCAGAGTCCTGTTGAGTGTGGGGTTGCGTAAAGGCTCCCCCAGGGAGTTCAGGTGTACCCTAAGGCTTCCGCTGAGAGCACTTTTTGATGGCAGAAAGTGGCACCGTACGTGTTTTTTCGGGTCTAACTCGGGTTCAGCTTCTTGTTGTGGTTAGGGTTATGTTTAGGGTTGTTAGGAAAGAGTGAAGACGCAGAGTCCTGTTGAGTGTGGGGTTGCGTAAAGGCTCCCCCAGGGAGTTCAGGTGTACCCAAAGGCTTCCGCTGAGAGCACTTTTTGATGGCAGAAAGTGGCACCGTACGTGTTTTTTCGGGTCTAACTCGGGTTCAGCTTCTTGTTGCGGTTAGGCTTATGTTTAGGGTTGTTAGGAAAGAGTGAAGACGCAGAGTCCTGTTGAGTGTGGGGTTGCGTAAAGGCTCCCCCAGGGAGTTCAGGTGTACCCAAAGGCTTCCGCTGAGAGCACTTTTGGATGGCAGAAAGTGGCACCGTACGTGTTTTTTCGGGTCTAACTCGGGTTCAGCTTCTTGTTGCGGTTAGGGTTATGTTTAGGGTTGTTAGGAAAGAGTGAAGACGCAGAGTCCTGTTGAGTGTGGGGTTGCGTAAAGGCTCCCCCAGGGAGTTCAGGTGTACCCAAAGGCTTCCGCTGAGAGCACTTTTTGATGGCAGAAAGTGGCACCGTACGTGTTTTTTCGGGTCTAACTCGGGTTCAGCTTCTTGTTGCGGTTAGGGTTATGTTTAGGGTTGTAAGGAAAGAGTGAAGACGCAGAGTCCTGTTGAGTGTGGGGTTGCGTAAAGGCTCCCCCAGGGAGTTCAGGTGTACCCAAAGGCTTCCGCTGAGAGCACTTTTTGATGGCAGAAAGTGGCACCGTACGTGTTTTTTCGGGTCTAACTCGGGTTCAGCTTCTTGTTGCGGTTAGGCTTATGTTTAGGGTTGTTAGGAAAGAGTGAAGACGCAGAGTCCTGTTGAGTGTGGGGTTGCGTAAAGGCTCCCCCAGGGAGTTCAGGTGTACCCAAAGGCTTCTGCTGAGAGCACTTTTTGATGGCAGAAAGTGGCACCGTACGTGTTTTTTCGGGTCTAACTCGGGTTCAGCTTCTTGTTGCGGTTAGGGTTATGTTTAGGGTTGTTAGGAAAGAGTGAAGACGCAGAGTCCTGTTGAGTGTGGGGTTGCGTAAAGGCTCCCCCAGGGAGTTCAGGTGTACCCAAAGGCTTCCGCTGAGAGCACTTTTTGATGGCAGAAAGTGGCACCGTATGTGTTTTTTCGGGTCTAACTCGGGTTCAGCTTCTTGTTCCGGTTAGGCTTATGTTTAGGGTTGTTTGGAAAGAGTGAAGACGCAGAGTCCTGTTGAGTGTGGGGTTGCGTAAAGGCTCCCCCAGGGAGTTCAGGTGTACCCAAAGGCTTCCGCTGAGAGCACTTTTTGATGGCAGAAAGTGGCACCGTACGTGTTTTTTCGGGTCTAACTCGGGTTCAGCTTCTTGTTGCGGTTAGGGTTATGTTTAGGGTTGTTAGGAAAGAGTGAAGACGCAGAGTCCTGTTGAGTGTGGGGTTGCGTAAAGGCTCCCCCAGGGAGTTCAGGTGTACCCAAAGGCTTCCGCTGAGAGCACTTTTTGATGGCAGAAAGTGGCACCGTACGTGTTTTTTCGGGTCTAACTCGGGTTCAGCTTCTTGTTGCGGTTAGGGTTATGTTTAGGGTTGTAAGGAAAGAGTGAAGACGCAGAGTCCTGTTGAGTGTGGGGTTGCGTAAAGGCTCCCCCAGGGAGTTCAGGTGTACCCAAAGGCTTCCGCTGAGAGCACTTTTGGATGGCAGAAAGTGGCACCGTACGTGTTTTTTCGGGTCTAACTCGGGTTCAGCTTCTTGTTGCGGTTAGATTTATGTTTAGGGTTGTTAGGAAAGAGTGAAGACGCAGAGTCCTGTTGAGTGTGGGGTTGCGTAAAGGCTCCCCCAGGGAGTTCAGGTGTACCCAAAGGCTTCCGCTGAGAGCACTTTTTGATGGCAGAAAGTGGCACCGTACGTGTTTTTTCGGGTCTAACTCGGGTTCAGCTTCTTGTTGCGGTTAGGGTTATGTTTAGGGTTGTTAGGAAAGAGTGAAGACGCAGAGTCCTGTTGAGTGTGGGGTTGCGTAAAGGCTCCCCCAGGGAGTTCAGGTGTACCCAAAGGCTTCCGCTGAGAGCACTTTTGGATGGCAGAAAGTGGCACCGTACGTGTTTTTTCGGGTCTAACTCGGGTTCAGCTTCTTGTTGCGGTTAGGGTTATGTTTAGGGTTGTTAGGAAAGAGTGAAGACGCAGAGTCCTGTTGAGTGTGGGGTTGCGTAAAGGCTCCCCCAGGGAGTTCAGGTGTACCCAAAGGCTTCCGCTGAGAGCACTTTTTGATGGCAGAAAGTGGCACCGTACGTGTTTTTTCGGGTCTAACTCGGGTTCAGCTTCTTGTTGCGGTTAGGGTTATGTTTAGGGTTGTTAGGAAAGAGTGAAGACGCAGAGTCCTGTTGAGTGTGGGGTTGCGTAAAGGCTCCCCCAGGGAGTTCAGGTGTACCCAAAGGCTTCCGCTGAGAGCACTTTTTGATGGCAGAAAGTGGCACCGTACGTGTTTTTTCGGGTCTAACTCGGGTTGAGCTTCTTGTTGCGGTTAGGGTTATGTTTAGGGTTGTTAGGAAAGAGTGAAGACGCAGAGTCCTGTTGAGTGTGGGGTTGCGTAAAGGCTCCCCCAGGGAGTTCAGGTGTACCCAAAGGCTTCCGCTGAGAGCACTTTTTGATGGCAGAAAGTGGCACCGTACGTGTTTTTTCGGGTCTAACTCGGGTTCAGCTTCTTGTTGCGGTTAGGGTTATGTTTAGGGTTGTTAGGAAAGAGTGAAGACGCAGAGTCCTGTTGAGTGTGGGGTTGCGTAAAGGCTCCCCCAGGGAGTTCAGGTGTACCCAAAGGCTTCCGCTGAGAGCACTTTTTGATGGCAGAAAGTGGCACCGTACGTGTTTTTTCGGGTCTAACTCGGGTTCAGCTTCTTGTTCCGGTTAGGGTTATGTTTAGGGTTGTTAGGAAAGAGTGAAGACGCAGAGTCCTGTTGAGTGTGGGGTTGCGTAAAGGCTCCCCCAGGGAGTTCAGGTGTACCCAAAGGCTTCCCCTGAGAGCACTTTTTGATGGCATAAAGTGGCACCGTACGTGTTTTTTCGGGTCTAACTCGGGTTCAGCTTCTTGTTCCGGTTAGGCTTATGTTTAGGGTTGTTAGGAAAGAATGAAGACACAGAGTCCTGTTGAGTGTGGGGTTGCGTAAAGGCTCCCCCAGGGAGTTCAGGTGTACCCAAAGGATTCCGCTGAGAGCACTTTTTGATGGCAGAAAGTGGCACCGTATGTGTTTTTTCGGGTCTAACTCGGGTTCAGCTTCTTGTTGCGGTTAGGCTTATGTTTAGGGTTGTTAGGAAAGAGTGAAGACGCAGAGTCCTGTTGAGTGTGGGGTTGCGTAAAGGCTCCCCCAGGGAGTTCAGGTGTACCCAAAGGCTTCCGCTGAGAGCACTTTTTGATGGCAGAAAGTGGCACCGTACGTGTTTTTTCGGGTCTAACTCGGGTTCAGCTTCTTGTTGCGGTTAGGGTTATGTTTAGGGTTGTTAGGAAAGAGTGAAGACGCAGAGTCCTGTTGAGTGTGGGGTTGCGTAAAGGCTCCCCCAGGGAGTTCAGGTGTACCCAAAGGCTTCCGCTGAGAGCACTTTTTGATGGCAGAAAGTGGCACCGTACGTGTTTTTTCGGGTCTAACTCGGGTTCAGCTTCTTGTTGCGGTTAGGGTTATGTTTAGGGTTGTTAGGAAAGAGTGAAGACGCAGAGTCCTGTTGAGTGTGGGGTTGCGTAAAGGCTCCCCCAGGGAGTTCAGGTGTACCCAAAGGCTTCCGCTGAGAGCACTTTTTGATGGCAGAAAGTGGCACCGTACGTGTTTTTTCGGGTCTAACTCGGGTTCAGCTTCTTGTTGCGGTTAGGCTTATGTTTAGGGTTGTTAGGAAAGAGTGAAGACGCAGAGTCCTGTTGAGTGTGGGGTTGCGTAAAGGCTCCCCCAGGGAGTTCAGGTGTACCCAAAGGCTTCCGCTGAGAGCACTTTTTGATGGCAGAAAGTGGCACCGTACGTGTTTTTTCGGGTCTAACTCGGGTTCAGCTTCTTGTTGCGGTTAGGGTTATGTTTAGGGTTGTAAGGAAAGAGTGAAGACGCAGAGTCCTGTTGAGTGTGGGGTTGCGTAAAGGCTCCCCCAGGGAGTTCAGGTGTACCCAAAGGCTTCCGCTGAGAGCACTTTTGGATGGCAGAAAGTGGCACCGTACGTGTTTTTTCGGGTCTAACTCGGGTTCAGCTTCTTGTTCCGGTTAGGGTTATGTTTAGGGTTGTTAGGAAAGAGTGAAGACGCAGAGTCCTGTTGAGTGTGGGGTTGCGTAAAGGCTCCCCCAGGGAGTTCAGGTGTACCCAAAGGCTTCCGCTGAGAGCACTTTTGGATGGCAGAAAGTGGCACCGTACGTGTTTTTTCGGGTCTAACTCGGGTTCAGCTTCTTGTTGCGGTTAGGGTTATGTTTAGGGTTGTTAGGAAAGAGTGAAGACGCAGAGTCCTGTTGAGTGTGGGGTTGCGTAAAGGCTCCCCCAGGGAGTTCAGGTGTACCCAAAGGCTTCCGCTGAGAGCACTTTTTGATGGCAGAAAGTGGCACCGTACGTGTTTTTTCGGGTCTAACTCGGGTTCAGCTTCTTGTTGCGGTTAGGGTTATGTTTAGGGTTGTAAGGAAAGAGTGAAGACGCAGAGTCCTGTTGAGTGTGGGGTTGCGTAAAGGCTCCCCCAGGGAGTTCAGGTGTACCCAAAGGCTTCCGCTGAGAGCACTTTTTGATGGCAGAAAGTGGCACCGTACGTGTTTTTTCGGGTCTAACTCGGGTTCAGCTTCTTGTTGCGGTTAGGGTTATGTTTAGGGTTGTTAGGAAAGAGTGAAGACGCAGAGTCCTGTTGAGTGTGGGGTTGCGTAAAGGCTCCCCCAGGGAGTTCAGGTGTACCCAAAGGCTTCCGCTGAGAGCACTTTTTGATGGCAGAAAGTGGCACCGTACGTGTTTTTTCGGGTCTAACTCGGGTTCAGCTTCTTGTTGCGGTTAGGGTTATGTTTAGGGTTGTTAGGAAAGAGTGAAGATGCAGAGTCCTGTTGAGTGTGGGGTTGCGTAAAGGCTCCCCCAGGGAGTTCAGGTGTACCCAAAGGCTTCCCCTGAGAGCACTTTTGGATGGCATAAAGTGGCACCGTACGTGTTTTTTCGGGTCTAACTCGGGTTCAGCTTCTTGTTGCGGTTAGGGTTATGTTTAGGGTTGTTAGGAAAGAGTGAAGACGCAGAGTCCTGTTGAGTGTGGGGTTGCGTAAAGGCTCCCCCAGGGAGTTCAGGTGTACCCAAAGGCTTCCGCTGAGAGCACTTTTTGATGGCAGAAAGTGGCACCGTACGTGTTTTTTCGGGTCTAACTCGGGTTGAGCTTCTTGTTGCGTTTAGGGTTATGTTTAGGGTTGTTAGGAAAGAGTGAAGACGCAGAGTCCTGTTGAGTGTGGGGTTGCGTAAAGGCTCCCCCAGGGAGTTCAGGTGTACCCAAAGGCTTCCGCTGAGAGCACTTTTTGATGGCAGAAAGTGGCACCGTACGTGTTTTTTCGGGTCTAACTCGGGTTCAGCTTCTTGTTGCGGTTAGGGTTATGTTTAGGGTTGTTAGGAAAGAGTGAAGACGCAGAGTCCTGTTGAGTGTGGGGTTGCGTAAAGGCTCCCCCAGGGAGTTCAGGTGTACCCAAAGGCTTCCGCTGAGAGCACTTTTTGATGGCAGAAAGTGGCACCGTACGTGTTTTTTCGGGTCTAACTCGGGTTCAGCTTCTTGTTGCGGTTAGGGTTATGTTTAGGGTTGTTAGGAAAGAGTGAAGACGCAGAGTCCTGTTGAGTGTGGGGTTGCGTAAAGGCTCCCCCAGGGAGTTCAGGTGTACCCAAAGGCTTCCGCTGAGAGCACTTTTTGATGGCAGAAAGTGGCACCGTACGTGTTTTTTCGGGTCTAACTCGGGTTGAGCTTCTTGTTGCGGTTAGGGTTATGTTTAGGGTTGTTAGGAAAGAGTGAAGACGCAGAGTCCTGTTGAGTGTGGGGTTGCGTAAAGGCTCCCCCAGGGAGTTCAGGTGTACCCAAAGGCTTCCGCTGAGAGCACTTTTTGATGGCAGAAAGTGGCACCGTACGTGTTTTTTCGGGTCTAACTCGGGTTCAGCTTCTTGTTGCGGTTAGGGTTATGTTTAGGGTTGTTAGGAAAGAGTGAAGACGCAGAGTCCTGTTGAGTGTGGGGTTGCGTAAAGGCTCCCCCAGGGAGTTCAGGTGTACCCAAAGGCTTCCGCTGAGAGCACTTTTTGATGGCAGAAAGTGGCACCGTACGTGTTTTTTCGGGTCTAACTCGGGTTCAGCTTCTTGTTGCGGTTAGGGTTATGTTTAGGGTTGTTAGGAAAGAGTGAAGACGCAGAGTCCTGTTGAGTGTGGGGTTGCGTAAAGGCTCCCCCAGGGAGTTCAGGTGTACCCCAAGGCTTCCGCTGAGAGCACTTTTTGATGGCAGAAAGTGGCACCATACGTGTTTTTTCGGGTCTAACTCGGGTTCAGCTTCTTGTTGCGGTTAGGGTTATGTTTAGGGTTGTTAGGAAAGAGTGAAGACGCAGAGTCCTGTTGAGTGTGGGGTTGCGTAAAGGCTCCCCCAGGGAGTTCAGGTGTACCCAAAGGCTTCCGCTGAGAGCACTTTTTGATGGCAGAAAGTGGCACCGTACGTGTTTTTTCGGGTCTAACTCGGGTTGAGCTTCTTGTTGCGGTTAGGGTTATGTTTAGGGTTGTTAGGAAAGAGTGAAGACGCAGAGTCCTGTTGAGTGTGGGGTTGCGTAAAGGCTCCCCCAGGGAGTTCAGGTGTACCCAAAGGCTTCCGCTGAGAGCACTTTTTGATGGCAGAAAGTGGCACCGTACGTGTTTTTTCGGGTCTAACTCGGGTTCAGCTTCTTGTTGCGGTTAGGGTTATGTTTAGGGTTATTAGGAAAGAGTGAAGACGCAGAGTCCTGTTGAGTGTGGGGTTGCGTAAAGGCTCCCCCAGGGAGTTCATGTGTACCCAAAGGCTTCCGCTGTGAGCACTTTTTGATGGCAGAAAGTGGCACCGTACGTGTTTTTTCGGGTCTAACTCGGGTTGAGCTTCTTGTTGCGGTTAGGGTTATGTTTAGGGTTGTTAGGAAAGAGTGAAGACGCAGAGTCCTGTTGAGTGTGGGGTTGCGTAAAGGCTCCCCCAGGGAGTTCAGGTGTACCCAAAGGCTTCCGCTGAGAGCACTTTTTGATGGCAGAAAGTGGCACCGTACGTCTTTTTTCGGGTCTAACTCGGGTTCAGCTTCTTGTTGCGGTTAGGGTTATGTTTAGGGTTGTTAGGAAAGAGTGAAGACGCAGAGTCCTGTTGAGTGTGGGGTTGCGTAAAGGCTCCCCCAGGGAGTTCAGGTGTACCCAAAGGCTTCCGCTGAGAGCACTTTTTGATGGCAGAAAGTGGCACCGTACGTGTTTTTTCGGGTCTAACTCGGGTTCAGCTTCTTGTTGCGGTTAGGGTTATGTTTAGGGTTGTTAGGAAAGAGTGAAGACGCAGAGTCCTGTTGAGTGTGGGGTTGCGTAAAGGCTCCCCCAGGGAGTTCAGGTGTACCCCAAGGCTTCCGCTGAGAGCACTTTTGGATGGCAGAAAGTGGCACCATACGTGTTTTTTCGGGTCTAACTCGGGTTCAGCTTCTTGTTGCGGTTAGGGTTATGTTTAGGGTTGTTAGGAAAGAGTGAAGACGCAGAGTCCTGTTGAGTGTGGGGTTGCGTAAAGGCTCCCCCAGGGAGTTCAGGTGTACCCAAAGGCTTCCGCTGAGAGCACTTTTTGATGGCAGAAAGTGGCACCGTACGTGTTTTTTCGGGTCTAACTCGGGTTGAGCTTCTTGTTGCGGTTAGGGTTATGTTTAGGGTTGTTAGGAAAGAGTGAAGACGCAGAGTCCTGTTGAGTGTGGGGTTGCGTAAAGGCTCCCCCAGGGAGTTCAGGTGTACCCAAAGGCTTCCGCTGAGAGCACTTTTTGATGGCAGAAAGTGGCACCGTACGTGTTTTTTCGGGTCTAACTCGGGTTCAGCTTCTTGTTGCGGTTAGGGTTATGTTTAGGGTTGTTAGGAAAGAGTGAAGACGCAGAGTCCTGTTGAGTGTGGGGTTGCGTAAAGGCTCCCCCAGGGAGTTCATGTGTACCCAAAGGCTTCCGCTGTGAGCACTTTTGGATGGCAGAAAGTGGCACCGTACGTGTTTTTTCGGGTCTAACTCGGGTTCAGCTTCTTGTTGCGGTTAGGGTTATGTTTAGGGTTGTTAGGAAAGAGTGAAGACGCAGAGTCCTGTTGAGTGTGGGGTTGCGTAAAGGCTCCCCCAGGGAGTTCAGGTGTACCCAAAGGCTTCCGCTGAGAGCACTTTTTGATGGCAGAAAGTGGCACCGTACGTCTTTTTTCGGGTCTAACTCGGGTTCAGCTTCTTGTTCCGGTTAGGCTTATGTTTAGGGTTGTTAGGAAAGAGTGAAGACGCAGAGTCCTGTTGAGTGTGGGGTTGCGTAAAGGCTCCCCCAGGGAGTTCATGTGTACCCAAAGGCTTCCGCTGTGAGCACTTTTGGATGGCAGAAAGTGGCACCGTACGTGTTTTTTCGGGTCTAACTCGGGTTCAGCTTCTTGTTGCGGTTAGGGTTATGTTTAGGGTTGTTAGGAAAGAGTGAAGACGCAGAGTCCTGTTGAGTGTGGGGTTGCGTAAAGGCTCCCCCAGGGAGTTCAGGTGTACCCAAAGGCTTCCGCTGAGAGCACTTTTTGATGGCAGAAAGTGGCACCGTACGTCTTTTTTCGGGTCTAACTCGGGTTCAGCTTCTTGTTCCGGTTAGGCTTATGTTTAGGGTTGTTAGGAAAGAGTGAAGACGCAGAGTCCTGTTGAGTGTGGGGTTGCGTAAAGGCTCCCCCAGGGAGTTCAGGTGTACCCAAAGGCTTCCGCTGAGAGCACTTTTTGATGGCAGAAAGTGGCACCGTACGTGTTTTTTCGGGTCTAACTCGGGTTCAGCTTCTTGTTGTGGTTAGGGTTATGTTTAGGGTTGTTAGGAAAGAATGAAGACACAGAGTCCTGTTGAGTGTGGGGTTGCGTAAAGGCTCCCCCAGGGAGTTCAGGTGTACCCAAAGGCTTCTGCTGAGAGCACTTTTTGATGGCAGAAAGTGGCACCGTACGTGTTTTTTCGGGTCTAACTCGGGTTCAGCTTCTTGTTGCGGTTAGGGTTATGTTTAGGGTTGTTAGGAAAGAGTGAAGACGCAGAGTCCTGTTGAGTGTGGGGTTGCGTAAAGGCTCCCCCAGGGAGTTCAGGTGTACCCAAAGGCTTCCGCTGAGAGCACTTTTTGATGGCAGAAAGTGGCACCGTACGTGTTTTTTCGGGTCTAACTCGGGTTCAGCTTCTTGTTCCGGTTAGGCTTATGTTTAGGGTTGTTTGGAAAGAGTGAAGACGCAGAGTCCTGTTGAGTGTGGGGTTGCGTA
The DNA here is from genome assembly GCF_964211835.1 of Anser anser. Classification (NCBI taxonomy): domain Eukaryota; kingdom Metazoa; phylum Chordata; class Aves; order Anseriformes; family Anatidae; genus Anser; species Anser anser. The sequence continues at coordinate 35,736 of NW_028153538.1, forward strand.
AAGGCTCCCCCAGGGAGTTCAGGTGTACCCAAAGGCTTCCGCTGAGAGCACTTTTTGATGGCAGAAAGTGGCACCGTACGTGTTTTTTCGGGTCTAACTCGGGTTCAGCTTCTTGTTGCGGTTAGGGTTATGTTTAGGGTTGTTAGGAAAGAGTGAAGACGCAGAGTCCTGTTGAGTGTGGGGTTGCGTAAAGGCTCCCCCAGGGAGTTCAGGTGTACCCAAAGGCTTCCGCTGAGAGCACTTTTTGATGGCAGAAAGTGGCACCGTACGTGTTTTTTCGGGTCTAACTCGGGTTCAGCTTCTTGTTGCGGTTAGGGTTATGTTTAGGGTTGTTAGGAAAGAGTGAAGACGCAGAGTCCTGTTGAGTGTGGGGTTGCGTAAAGGCTCCCCCAGGGAGTTCAGGTGTACCCAAAGGCTTCCGCTGAGAGCACTTTTGGATGGCAGAAAGTGGCACCGTACGTGTTTTTTCGGGTCTAACTCGGGTTCAGCTTCTTGTTGCGGTTAGGGTTATGTTTAGGGTTGTTAGGAAAGAGTGAAGACGCAGAGTCCTGTTGAGTGTGGGGTTGCGTAAAGGCTCCCCCAGGGAGTTCAGGTGTACCCAAAGGCTTCCGCTGAGAGCACTTTTTGATGGCAGAAAGTGGCACCGTATGTGTTTTTTCGGGTCTAACTCGGGTTCAGCTTCTTGTTCCGGTTAGGCTTATGTTTAGGGTTGTTTGGAAAGAGTGAAGACGCAGAGTCCTGTTGAGTGTGGGGTTGCGTAAAGGCTCCCCCAGGGAGTTCAGGTGTACCCTAAGGCTTCCGCTGAGAGCACTTTTTGATGGCAGAAAGTGGCACCGTACGTGTTTTTTCGGGTCTAACTCGGGTTCAGCTTCTTGTTGCGGTTAGGGTTATGTTTAGGGTTGTTAGGAAAGAGTGAAGACGCAGAGTCCTGTTGAGTGTGGGGTTGCGTAAAGGCTCCCCCAGGGAGTTCAGGTGTACCCAAAGGCTTCCGCTGAGAGCACTTTTTGATGGCAGAAAGTGGCACCGTACGTGTTTTTTCGGGTCTAACTCGGGTTCAGCTTCTTGTTGCGGTTAGGCTTATGTTTAGGGTTGTTAGGAAAGAGTGAAGACGCAGAGTCCTGTTGAGTGTGGGGTTGCGTAAAGGCTCCCCCAGGGAGTTCAGGTGTACCCAAAGGCTTCCGCTGAGAGCACTTTTGGATGGCAGAAAGTGGCACCGTACGTGTTTTTTCGGGTCTAACTCGGGTTCAGCTTCTTGTTGCGGTTAGGGTTATGTTTAGGGTTGTTAGGAAAGAGTGAAGACGCAGAGTCCTGTTGAGTGTGGGGTTGCGTAAAGGCTCCCCCAGGGAGTTCAGGTGTACCCAAAGGCTTCCGCTGAGAGCACTTTTTGATGGCAGAAAGTGGCACCGTACGTGTTTTTTCGGGTCTAACTCGGGTTCAGCTTCTTGTTGCGGTTAGGGTTATGTTTAGGGTTGTAAGGAAAGAGTGAAGACGCAGAGTCCTGTTGAGTGTGGGGTTGCGTAAAGGCTCCCCCAGGGAGTTCAGGTGTACCCAAAGGCTTCCGCTGAGAGCACTTTTTGATGGCAGAAAGTGGCACCGTACGTGTTTTTTCGGGTCTAACTCGGGTTCAGCTTCTTGTTGCGGTTAGGCTTATGTTTAGGGTTGTTAGGAAAGAGTGAAGACGCAGAGTCCTGTTGAGTGTGGGGTTGCGTAAAGGCTCCCCCAGGGAGTTCAGGTGTACCCAAAGGCTTCTGCTGAGAGCACTTTTTGATGGCAGAAAGTGGCACCGTACGTGTTTTTTCGGGTCTAACTCGGGTTCAGCTTCTTGTTGCGGTTAGGGTTATGTTTAGGGTTGTTAGGAAAGAGTGAAGACGCAGAGTCCTGTTGAGTGTGGGGTTGCGTAAAGGCTCCCCCAGGGAGTTCAGGTGTACCCAAAGGCTTCCGCTGAGAGCACTTTTTGATGGCAGAAAGTGGCACCGTATGTGTTTTTTCGGGTCTAACTCGGGTTCAGCTTCTTGTTCCGGTTAGGCTTATGTTTAGGGTTGTTTGGAAAGAGTGAAGACGCAGAGTCCTGTTGAGTGTGGGGTTGCGTAAAGGCTCCCCCAGGGAGTTCAGGTGTACCCAAAGGCTTCCGCTGAGAGCACTTTTTGATGGCAGAAAGTGGCACCGTACGTGTTTTTTCGGGTCTAACTCGGGTTCAGCTTCTTGTTGCGGTTAGGGTTATGTTTAGGGTTGTTAGGAAAGAGTGAAGACGCAGAGTCCTGTTGAGTGTGGGGTTGCGTAAAGGCTCCCCCAGGGAGTTCAGGTGTACCCAAAGGCTTCCGCTGAGAGCACTTTTTGATGGCAGAAAGTGGCACCGTACGTGTTTTTTCGGGTCTAACTCGGGTTCAGCTTCTTGTTGCGGTTAGGGTTATGTTTAGGGTTGTAAGGAAAGAGTGAAGACGCAGAGTCCTGTTGAGTGTGGGGTTGCGTAAAGGCTCCCCCAGGGAGTTCAGGTGTACCCAAAGGCTTCCGCTGAGAGCACTTTTGGATGGCAGAAAGTGGCACCGTACGTGTTTTTTCGGGTCTAACTCGGGTTCAGCTTCTTGTTGCGGTTAGATTTATGTTTAGGGTTGTTAGGAAAGAGTGAAGACGCAGAGTCCTGTTGAGTGTGGGGTTGCGTAAAGGCTCCCCCAGGGAGTTCAGGTGTACCCAAAGGCTTCCGCTGAGAGCACTTTTTGATGGCAGAAAGTGGCACCGTACGTGTTTTTTCGGGTCTAACTCGGGTTCAGCTTCTTGTTGCGGTTAGGGTTATGTTTAGGGTTGTTAGGAAAGAGTGAAGACGCAGAGTCCTGTTGAGTGTGGGGTTGCGTAAAGGCTCCCCCAGGGAGTTCAGGTGTACCCAAAGGCTTCCGCTGAGAGCACTTTTTGATGGCAGAAAGTGGCACCGTACGTGTTTTTTCGGGTCTAACTCGGGTTCAGCTTCTTGTTGCGGTTAGGGTTATGTTTAGGGTTGTTAGGAAAGAGTGAAGACGCAGAGTCCTGTTGAGTGTGGGGTTGCGTAAAGGCTCCCCCAGGGAGTTCAGGTGTACCCAAAGGCTTCCGCTGAGAGCACTTTTTGATGGCAGAAAGTGGCACCGTACGTGTTTTTTCGGGTCTAACTCGGGTTCAGCTTCTTGTTGCGGTTAGGGTTATGTTTAGGGTTGTTAGGAAAGAGTGAAGACGCAGAGTCCTGTTGAGTGTGGGGTTGCGTAAAGGCTCCCCCAGGGAGTTCAGGTGTACCCAAAGGCTTCCGCTGAGAGCACTTTTTGATGGCAGAAAGTGGCACCGTACGTGTTTTTTCGGGTCTAACTCGGGTTCAGCTTCTTGTTGCGGTTAGGGTTATGTTTAGGGTTGTTAGGAAAGAGTGAAGACGCAGAGTCCTGTTGAGTGTGGGGTTGCGTAAAGGCTCCCCCAGGGAGTTCAGGTGTACCCAAAGGCTTCCGCTGAGAGCACTTTTTGATGGCAGAAAGTGGCACCGTACGTGTTTTTTCGGGTCTAACTCGGGTTCAGCTTCTTGTTGCGGTTAGGGTTATGTTTAGGGTTGTTAGGAAAGAGTGAAGACGCAGAGTCCTGTTGAGTGTGGGGTTGCGTAAAGGCTCCCCCAGGGAGTTCAGGTGTACCCAAAGGCTTCCGCTGAGAGCACTTTTTGATGGCAGAAAGTGGCACCGTACGTGTTTTTTCGGGTCTAACTCGGGTTCAGCTTCTTGTTCCGGTTAGGGTTATGTTTAGGGTTGTTAGGAAAGAGTGAAGACGCAGAGTCCTGTTGAGTGTGGGGTTGCGTAAAGGCTCCCCCAGGGAGTTCAGGTGTACCCAAAGGCTTCCCCTGAGAGCACTTTTTGATGGCATAAAGTGGCACCGTACGTGTTTTTTCGGGTCTAACTCGGGTTCAGCTTCTTGTTCCGGTTAGGCTTATGTTTAGGGTTGTTAGGAAAGAATGAAGACACAGAGTCCTGTTGAGTGTGGGGTTGCGTAAAGGCTCCCCCAGGGAGTTCAGGTGTACCCAAAGGATTCCGCTGAGAGCACTTTTTGATGGCAGAAAGTGGCACCGTATGTGTTTTTTCGGGTCTAACTCGGGTTCAGCTTCTTGTTGCGGTTAGGCTTATGTTTAGGGTTGTTAGGAAAGAGTGAAGACGCAGAGTCCTGTTGAGTGTGGGGTTGCGTAAAGGCTCCCCCAGGGAGTTCAGGTGTACCCAAAGGCTTCCGCTGAGAGCACTTTTTGATGGCAGAAAGTGGCACCGTACGTGTTTTTTCGGGTCTAACTCGGGTTGAGCTTCTTGTTGCGGTTAGGGTTATGTTTAGGGTTGTTAGGAAAGAGTGAAGACGCAGAGTCCTGTTGAGTGTGGGGTTGCGTAAAGGCTCCCCCAGGGAGTTCAGGTGTACCCAAAGGCTTCCGCTGAGAGCACTTTTTGATGGCAGAAAGTGGCACCGTACGTGTTTTTTCGGGTCTAACTCGGGTTCAGCTTCTTGTTGCGGTTAGGGTTATGTTTAGGGTTGTTAGGAAAGAGTGAAGACGCAGAGTCCTGTTGAGTGTGGGGTTGCGTAAAGGCTCCCCCAGGGAGTTCAGGTGTACCCAAAGGCTTCCGCTGAGAGCACTTTTTGATGGCAGAAAGTGGCACCGTACGTGTTTTTTCGGGTCTAACTCGGGTTCAGCTTCTTGTTGCGGTTAGGGTTATGTTTAGGGTTGTTAGGAAAGAGTGAAGACGCAGAGTCCTGTTGAGTGTGGGGTTGCGTAAAGGCTCCCCCAGGGAGTTCAGGTGTACCCAAAGGCTTCCGCTGAGAGCACTTTTGGATGGCAGAAAGTGGCACCGTACGTGTTTTTTCGGGTCTAACTCGGGTTCGGCTTCTTGTTGCGGTTAGGGTTATGTTTAGGGTTGTTAGGAAAGAGTGAAGACGCAGAGTCCTGTTGAGTGTGGGGTTGCGTAAAGGCTCCCCCAGGGAGTTCAGGTGTACCCCAAGGCTTCCGCTGAGAGCACTTTTTGATGGCAGAAAGTGGCACCGTACGTGTTTTTTCGGGTCTAACTCGGGTTCAGCTTCTTGTTGCGGTTAGGGTTGTGTTTAGGGTTGTTAGGAAAGAGTGAAGACGCAGAGTCCTGTTGAGTGTGGGGTTGCATAAAGGCTCCCCCAGGGAGTTCAGGTGTACCCAAAGGCTTCCGCTGAGAGCACTTTTTGATGGCAGAAAGTGGCACCGTACGTGTTTTTTCGGGTCTAACTCGGGTTCAGCTTCTTGTTGCGGTTAGGGTTATGTTTAGGGTTGTTAGGAAAGAGTGAAGACGCAGAGTCCTGTTGAGTGTGGGGTTGCGTAAAGGCTCCCCCAGGGAGTTCAGGTGTACCCAAAGGCTTCCGCTGAGAGCACTTTTGGATGGCAGAAAGTGGCACCGTACGTGTTTTTTCGGGTCTAACTCGGGTTCAGCTTCTTGTTGCGGTTAGGCTTATGTTTAGGGTTGTTAGGAAAGAGTGAAGACGCAGAGTCCTGTTGAGTGTGGGGTTGCGTAAAGGCTCCCCCAGGGAGTTCAGGTGTACCCAAAGGCTTCCGCTGAGAGCACTTTTGGATGGCAGAAAGTGGCACCGTATGTGTTTTTTCGGGTCTAACTCGGGTTCAGCTTCTTGTTGCGGTTAGGGTTATGTTTAGGGTTGTTAGGAAAGAGTGAAGACGCAGAGTCCTGTTGAGTGTGGGGTTGCGTAAAGGCTCCCCCAGGGAGTTCAGGTGTACCCAAAGGCTTCCGCTGAGAGCACTTTTTGATGGCAGAAAGTGGCACCGTACGTGTTTTTTCGGGTCTAACTCGGGTTCAGCTTCTTGTTGCGGTTAGGGTTATGTTTAGGGTTGTTAGGAAAGAGTGAAGACGCAGAGTCCTGTTGAGTGTGGGGTTGCGTAAAGGCTCCCCCAGGGAGTTCAGGTGTACCCAAAGGCTTCCGCTGAGAGCACTTTTTGATGGCAGAAAGTGGCACCGTACGTGTTTTTTCGGGTCTAACTCGGGTTCAGCTTCTTGTTGCGGTTAGGGTTATGTTTAGGGTTGTTAGGAAAGAGTGAAGACGCAGAGTCCTGTTGAGTGTGGGGTTGCGTAAAGGCTCCCCCAGGGAATTCAGGTGTACCCAAAGGCTTCCGCTGAGAGCACTTTTTGATGGCAGAAAGTGGCACCGTACGTGTTTTTTCGGGTCTAACTCGGGTTCAGCTTCTTGTTGCGGTTAGGGTTATGTTTAGGGTTGTTAGGAAAGAGTGAAGACGCAGAGTCCTGTTGAGTGTGGGGTTGCGTAAAGGCTCCCCCAGGGAGTTCAGGTGTACCCAAAGGCTTCCGCTGAGAGCACTTTTTGATGGCAGAAAGTGGCACCGTACGTGTTTTTTCGGGTCTAACTCGGGTTGAGCTTCTTGTTGCGGTTAGGGTTATGTTTAGGGTTGTTAGGAAAGAGTGAAGACGCAGAGTCCTGTTGAGTGTGGGGTTGCGTAAAGGCTCCCCCAGGGAGTTCAGGTGTACCCAAAGGCTTCCGCTGAGAGCACTTTTTGATGGCAGAAAGTGGCACCGTACTTGTTTTTTCGTGTCTAACTCGGGTTCAGCTTCTTGTTGCGGTTAGGGTTATGTTTAGGGTTGTTAGGAAAGAGTGAAGACGCAGAGTCCTGTTGAGTGTGGGGTTGCGTAAAGGCTCCCCCAGGGAGTTCAGGTGTACCCAAAGGCTTCCGCTGAGAGCACTTTTTGATGGCAGAAAGTGGCACCGTACGTGTTTTTTCGGGTCTAACTCGGGTTGAGCTTCTTGTTGCGGTTAGGGTTATGTTTAGGGTTGTTAGGAAAGAGTGAAGACGCAGAGTCCTGTTGAGTGTGGGGTTGCGTAAAGGCTCCCCCAGGGAGTTCAGGTGTACCCAAAGGCTTCCGCTGAGAGCACTTTTTGATGGCAGAAAGTGGCACCGTACGTGTTTTTTCGGGTCTAACTCGGGTTGAGCTTCTTGTTGCGGTTAGGGTTATGTTTAGGGTTGTTAGGAAAGAGTGAAGACGCAGAGTCCTGTTGAGTGTGGGGTTGCGTAAAGGCTCCCCCAGGGAGTTCAGGTGTACCCAAAGGCTTCCGCTGAGAGCACTTTTTGATGGCAGAAAGTGGCACCGTACGTGTTTTTTCGGGTCTAACTCGGGTTGAGCTTCTTGTTGCGGTTAGGGTTATGTTTAGGGTTGTTAGGAAAGAGTGAAGACGCAGAGTCCTGTTGAGTGTGGGGTTGCGTAAAGGCTCCCCCAGGGAGTTCAGGTGTACCCAAAGGCTTCCGCTGAGAGCACTTTTGGATGGCAGAAAGTGGCACCGTACGTGTTTTTTCGGGTCTAACTCGGGTTGAGCTTCTTGTTGCGGTTAGGGTTATGTTTAGGGTTGTTAGGAAAGAGTGAAGACGCAGAGTCCTGTTGAGTGTGGGGTTGCGTAAAGGCTCCCCCAGGGAGTTCAGGTGTACCCAAAGGCTTCCGCTGAGAGCACTTTTTGATGGCAGAAAGTGGCACCGTACGTGTTTTTTCGGGTCTAACTCGGGTTCAGCTTCTTGTTGCGGTTAGGGTTATGTTTAGGGTTGTTAGGAAAGAGTGAAGACGCAGAGTCCTGTTGAGTGTGGGGTTGCGTAAAGGCTCCCCCAGGGAGTTCAGGTGTACCCAAAGGCTTCCGCTGAGAGCACTTTTGGATGGCAGAAAGTGGCACCGTACGTGTTTTTTCGGGTCTAACTCGGGTTCAGCTTCTTGTTGCGGTTAGGGTTATGTTTAGGGTTGTTAGGAAAGAGTGAAGACGCAGAGTCCTGTTGAGTGTGGGGTTGCGTAAAGGCTCCCCCAGGGAGTTCAGGTGTACCCAAAGGCTTCCGCTGAGAGCACTTTTTGATGGCAGAAAGTGGCACCGTACGTGTTTTTTCGGGTCTAACTCGGGTTCAGCTTCTTGTTGCGGTTAGGGTTATGTTTAGGGTTGTTAGGAAAGAGTGAAGACGCAGAGTCCTGTTGAGTGTGGGGTTGCGTAAAGGCTCCCCCAGGGAGTTCAGGTGTACCCAAAGGCTTCCGCTGAGAGCACTTTTTGATGGCAGAAAGTGGCACCGTACGTGTTTTTTCGGGTCTAACTCGGGTTCAGCTTCTTGTTGCGGTTAGGGTTATGTTTAGGGTTGTTAGGAAAGAGTGAAGACGCAGAGTCCTGTTGAGTGTGGGGTTGCGTAAAGGCTCCCCCAGGGAATTCAGGTGTACCCAAAGGCTTCCGCTGAGAGCACTTTTTGATGGCAGAAAGTGGCACCGTACGTGTTTTTTCGGGTCTAACTCGGGTTCAGCTTCTTGTTGCGGTTAGGGTTATGTTTAGGGTTGTTAGGAAAGAGTGAAGACGCAGAGTCCTGTTGAGTGTGGGGTTGCGTAAAGGCTCCCCCAGGGAGTTCAGGTGTACCCAAAGGCTTCCGCTGAGAGCACTTTTTGATGGCAGAAAGTGGCACCGTACGTGTTTTTTCGGGTCTAACTCGGGTTCAGCTTCTTGTTGCGGTTAGGGTTATGTTTAGGGTTGTTAGGAAAGAGTGAAGACGCAGAGTCCTGTTGAGTGTGGGGTTGCGTAAAGGCTCCCCCAGGGAGTTCAGGTGTACCCAAAGGCTTCCGCTGAGAGCACTTTTTGATGGCAGAAAGTGGCACCGTACGTGTTTTTTCGGGTCTAACTCGGGTTCAGCTTCTTGTTGCGGTTAGGGTTATGTTTAGGGTTGTTAGGAAAGAGTGAAGACGCAGAGTCCTGCTGAGTGTGGGGTTGCGTAAAGGCTCCCCCAGGGAGTTCAGGTGTACCCAAAGGCTTCCACTGAGAGCACTTTTTGATGGCAGAAAGTGGCACCGTCCGTGTTTTTTCGGGTCTAACTCGGGTTCAGCTTCTTGTTGCGGTTAGGGTTATGTTTAGGGTTGTTAGGAAAGAGTGAAGACGCAGAGTCCTGTTGAGTGTGGGGTTGCGTAAAGGCTCCCCCAGGGAGTTCAGGTGTACCCAAAGGCTTCCGCTGAGAGCACTTTTTGATGGCAGAAAGTGGCACCGTACGTGTTTTTTCGGGTCTAACTCGGGTTCAGCTTCTTGTTCCGGTTAGGCTTATGTTTAGGGTTGTTAGGAAAGAGTGAAGACGCAGAGTCCTGTTGAGTGTGGGGTTGCGTAAAGGCTCCCCCAGGGAGTTCAGGTGTACCCAAAGGCTTCCGCTGAGAGCACTTTTTGATGGCAGAAAGTGGCACCGTACGTGTTTTTTTGGGTCTAACTCGGGTTCAGCTTCTTGTTGCGGTTAGGGTTATGTTTAGGGTTGTTAGGAAAGAGTGAAGACGCAGAGTCCTGTTGAGTGTGGGGTTGCGTAAAGGCCCCCCCAGGGAGTTCAGGTGTACCCAAAGGCTTCCGCTGAGAGCACTTTTTGATGGCAGAAAGTGGCACCGTACGTGTTTTTTCGGGTCTAACTCGGGTTGAGCTTCTTGTTGCGGTTAGGGTTATGTTTAGGGTTGTTAGGAAAGAGTGAAGACGCAGAGTCCTGTTGAGTGTGGGGTTGCGTAAAGGCTCCCCCAGGGAGTTCAGGTGTACCCAAAGGCTTCCGCTGAGAGCACTTTTTGATGGCAGAAAGTGGCACCGTACGTGTTTTTTCGGGTCTAACTCGGGTTCAGCTTCTTGTTGCGGTTAGGGTTATGTTTAGGGTTGTTAGGAAAGAGTGAAGACGCAGAGTCCTGTTGAGTGTGGGGTTGCGTAAAGGCTCCCCCAGGGAGTTCAGGTGTACCCAAAGGCTTCCGCTGAGAGCACTTTTTGATGGCAGAAAGTGGCACCGTACGTGTTTTTTCGGGTCTAACTCGGGTTCAGCTTCTTGTTGCGGTTAGGGTTATGTTTAGGGTTGTTAGGAAAGAGTGAAGACGCAGAGTCCTGTTGAGTGTGGGGTTGCGTAAAGGCTCCCCCAGGGAGTTCAGGTGTACCCAAAGGCTTCCGCTGAGAGCACTTTTTGATGGCAGAAAGTGGCACCGTACGTGTTTTTTCGGGTCTAACTCGGGTTCAGCTTCTTGTTGCGGTTAGGCTTATGTTTAGGGTTGTTAGGAAAGAGTGAAGACGCAGAGTCCTGTTGAGTGTGGGGTTGCGTAAAGGCTCCCCCAGGGAGTTCAGGTGTACCCAAAGGCTTCCGCTGAGAGCACTTTTGGATGGCAGAAAGTGGCACCGTACGTGTTTTTTCGGGTCTAACTCGGGTTCAGCTTCTTGTTGCGGTTAGGGTTATGTTTAGGGTTGTTAGGAAAGAGTGAAGACGCAGAGTCCTGTTGAGTGTGGGGTTGCGTAAAGGCTCCCCCAGGGAGTTCAGGTGTACCCAAAGGCTTCCGCTGAGAGCACTTTTTGATGGCAGAAAGTGGCACCGTACGTGTTTTTTCGGGTCTAACTCGGGTTCAGCTTCTTGTTGCGGTTAGGGTTATGTTTAGGGTTGTTAGGAAAGAGTGAAGACGCAGAGTCCTGTTGAGTGTGGGGTTGCGTAAAGGCTCCCCCAGGGAGTTCAGGTGTACCCAAAGACTTCCGCTGAGAGCACTTTTTGATGGCATAAAGTGGCACCGTACGTGTTTTTTCGGGTCTAACTCGGGTTCAGCTTCTTGTTGCGGTTAGGGTTATGTTTAGGGTTGTTAGGAAAGAGTGAAGACGCAGAGTCCTGTTGAGTGTGGGGTTGCGTAAAGGCTCCCCCAGGGAGTTCAGGTGTACCCAAAGGCTTCCGCTGAGAGCACTTTTTGATGGCAGAAAGTGGCACCGTACGTGTTTTTTCGGGTCTAACTCGGGTTCAGCTTCTTGTTCCGGTTAGGGTTATGTTTAGGGTTGCTAGGAAAGAGTGAAGACGCAGAGTCCTGTTGAGTGTGGGGTTGCGTAAAGGCTCCCCCAGGGAGTTCAGGTGTACCCAAAGGCTTCCGCTGAGAGCACTTTTTGATGGCAGAAAGTGGCACCGTACGTGTTTTTTTGGGTCTAACTCGGGTTCAGCTTCTTGTTGCGGTTAGGGTTATGTTTAGGGTTGTTTGGAAAGAGTGAAGACGCAGAGTCCTGTTGAGTGTGGGGTTGCGTAAAGGCTCCCCCAGGGAGTTCAGGTGTACCCAAAGGCTTCCGCTGAGAGCACTTTTTGATGGCAGAAAGTGGCACCGTACGTGTTTTTTCGGGTCTAACTCGGGTTGAGCTTCTTGTTGCGGTTAGGGTTATGTTTAGGGTTGTTAGGAAAGAGTGAAGACGCAGAGTCCTGTTGAGTGTGGGGTTGCGTAAAGGCTCCCCCAGGGAGTTCAGGTGTACCCAAAGGCTTCTGCTGAGAGCACTTTTTGATGGCAGAAAGTGGCACCGTACGTGTTTTTTCGGGTCTAACTCGGGTTGAGCTTCTTGTTGCGGTTAGGGTTATGTTTAGGGTTGTTAGGAAAGAGTGAAGACGCAGAGTCCTGTTGAGTGTGGGGTTGCGTAAAGGCTCCCCCAGGGAGTTCAGGTGTACCCAAAGGCTTCCGCTGAGAGCACTTTTTGATGGCAGAAAGTGGCACCGTACGTGTTTTTTCGGGTCTAACTCGGGTTCAGCTTCTTGTTCCGGTTAGGCTTATGTTTAGGGTTGTTAGGAAAGAGTGAAGACGCAGAGTCCTGTTGAGTGTGGGGTTGCGTAAAGGCTCCCCCAGGGAGTTCAGGTGTACCCAAAGGCTTCCGCTGAGAGCACTTTTTGATGGCAGAAAGTGGCACCGTACGTGTTTTTTCGGGTCTAACTCGGGTTCAGCTTCTTGTTGCGGTTAGGGTTATGTTTAGGGTTGTTAGGAAAGAGTGAAGACGCAGAGTCCTGTTGAGTGTGGGGTTGCGTAAAGGCTCCCCCAGGGAGTTCAGGTGTACCCAAAGGCTTCCGCTGAGAGCACTTTTTGATGGCAGAAAGTGGCACCGTACGTGTTTTTTCGGGTCTAACTCGGGTTCAGCTTCTTGTTGCGGTTAGGGTTATGTTTAGGGTTGTTAGGAAAGAGTGAAGACGCAGAGTCCTGTTGAGTGTGGGGTTGCGTAAAGGCTCCCCCAGGGAGTTCAGGTGTACCCAAAGGCTTCCGCTGAGAGCACTTTTGGATGGCAGAAAGTGGCACCGTACGTGTTTTTTCGGGTCTAACTCGGGTTCAGCTTCTTGTTGCGGTTAGGGTTATGTTTAGGGTTGTTAGGAAAGAGTGAAGACGCAGAGTCCTGTTGAGTGTGGGGTTGCGTAAAGGCTCCCCCAGGGAGTTCAGGTGTACCCAAAGGCTTCCGCTGAGAGCACTTTTTGATGGCAGAAAGTGGCACCGTACGTGTTTTTTCGGGTCTAACTCGGGTTCAGCTTCTTGTTGCGGTTAGGGTTATGTTTAGGGTTGTTAGGAAAGAGTGAAGACGCAGAGTCCTGTTGAGTGTGGGGTTGCGTAAAGGCTCCCCCAGGGAGTTCAGGTGTACCCAAAGGCTTCCGCTGAGAGCACTTTTGGATGGCAGAAAGTGGCACCGTACGTGTTTTTTCGGGTCTAACTCGGGTTCAGCTTCTTGTTGCGGTTAGGGTTATGTTTAGGGTTGTTAGGAAAGAGTGAAGACGCAGAGTCCTGTTGAGTGTGGGGTTGCGTAAAGGCTCCCCCAGGGAGTTCAGGTGTACCCAAAGGCTTCCGCTGAGAGCACTTTTTGATGGCAGAAAGTGGCACCGTACGTGTTTTTTCGGGTCTAACTCGGGTTCAGCTTCTTGTTGCGGTTAGGGTTATGTTTAGGGTTGTTAGGAAAGAGTGAAGACGCAGAGTCCTGTTGAGTGTGGGGTTGCGTAAAGGCTCCCCCAGGGAGTTCAGGTGTACCCAAAGGCTTCCGCTGAGAGCACTTTTTGATGGCAGAAAGTGGCACCGTACGTGTTTTTTCGGGTCTAACTCGGGTTGAGCTTCTTGTTGCGGTTAGGGTTATGTTTAGGGTTGTTAGGAAAGAGTGAAGACGCAGAGTCCTGTTGAGTGTGGGGTTGCGTAAAGGCTCCCCCAGGGAGTTCAGGTGTACCCAAAGGCTTCCGCTGAGAGCACTTTTTGATGGCAGAAAGTGGCACCGTACGTGTTTTTTCGGGTCTAACTCGGGTTGAGCTTCTTGTTCCGGTTAGGCTTATGTTTAGGGTTGTTAGGAAAGAGTGAAGACGCAGAGTCCTGTTGAGTGTGGGGTTGCGTAAAGGCTCCCCCAGGGAGTTCAGGTGTACCCAAAGGCTTCCGCTGAGAGCACTTTTTGATGGCAGAAAGTGGCACCGTACGTGTTTTTTCGGGTCTAACTCGGGTTCAGCTTCTTGTTGCGGTTAGGGTTATGTTTAGGGTTGTTAGGAAAGAGTGAAGACGCAGAGTCCTGTTGAGTGTGGGGTTGCGTAAAGGCTCCCCCAGGGAGTTCAGGTGTACCCAAAGGCTTCCGCTGAGAGCACTTTTTGATGGCAGAAAGTGGCACCGTACGTGTTTTTTCGGGTCTAACTCGGGTTCAGCTTCTTGTTGCGGTTAGGGTTATGTTTAGGGTTGTTAGGAAAGAGTGAAGACGCAGAGTCCTGTTGAGTGTGGGGTTGCGTAAAGGCTCCCCCAGGGAGTTCAGGTGTACCCAAAGGCTTCCGCTGAGAGCACTTTTTGATGGCAGAAAGTGGCACCGTACGTGTTTTTTCGGGTCTAACTCGGGTTCAGCTTCTTGTTGCGGTTAGGCTTATGTTTAGGGTTGTTAGGAAAGAGTGAAGACGCAGAGTCCTGTTGAGTGTGGGGTTGCGTAAAGGCTCCCCCAGGGAGTTCAGGTGTACCCAAAGGCTTCCGCTGAGAGCACTTTTTGATGGCAGAAAGTGGCACCGTACGTGTTTTTTCGGGTCTAACTCGGGTTCAGCTTCTTGTTGCGGTTAGGGTTATGTTTAGGGTTGTTAGGAAAGAGTGAAGACGCAGAGTCCTGTTGAGTGTGGGGTTGCGTAAAGGCTCCCCCAGGGAGTTCAGGTGTACCCAAAGGCTTCCGCTGAGAGCACTTTTTGATGGCAGAAAGTGGCACCGTACGTGTTTTTTCGGGTCTAACTCGGGTTCAGCTTCTTGTTGCGGTTAGGCTTATGTTTAGGGTTGTTAGGAAAGAGTGAAGACGCAGAGTCCTGTTGAGTGTGGGGTTGCGTAAAGGCTCCCCCAGGGAGTTCAGGTGTACCCAAAGGCTTCCGCTGAGAGCACTTTTGGATGGCAGAAAGTGGCACCGTACGTGTTTTTTCGGGTCTAACTCGGGTTGAGCTTCTTGTTGCGGTTAGGGTTATGTTTAGGGTTGTTAGGAAAGAGTGAAGACGCAGAGTCCTGTTGAGTGTGGGGTTGCGTAAAGGCTCCCCCAGGGAGTTCAGGTGTACCCAAAGGCTTCCGCTGAGAGCACTTTTTGATGGCAGAAAGTGGCACCGTACGTGTTTTTTCGGGTCTAACTCGGGTTCAGCTTCTTGTTGCGGTTAGGGTTATGTTTAGGGTTGTTAGGAAAGAGTGAAGACGCAGAGTCCTGTTGAGTGTGGGGTTGCGTAAAGGCTCCCCCAGGGAGTTCAGGTGTACCCAAAGGCTTCCGCTGAGAGCACTTTTTGATGGCATAAAGTGGCACCGTACGTGTTTTTTCGGGTCTAACTCGGGTTGAGCTTCTTGTTGCGGTTAGGGTTATGTTTAGGGTTGTTAGGAAAGAGTGAAGACGCAGAGTCCTGTTGAGTGTGGGGTTGCGTAAAGGCTCCCCCAGGGAGTTCAGGTGTACCCAAAGGCTTCCGCTGAGAGCACTTTTTGATGGCAGAAAGTGGCACCGTACGTGTTTTTTCGGGTCTAACTCGGGTTCAGCTTCTTGTTCCGGTTAGGGTTATGTTTAGGGTTGCTAGGAAAGAGTGAAGACGCAGAGTCCTGTTGAGTGTGGGGTTGCGTAAAGGCTCCCCCAGGGAGTTCAGGTGTACCCAAAGGCTTCCGCTGAGAGCACTTTTTGATGGCAGAAAGTGGCACCGTACGTGTTTTTTTGGGTCTAACTCGGGTTCAGCTTCTTGTTGCGGTTAGGGTTATGTTTAGGGTTGTTTGGAAAGAGTGAAGACGCAGAGTCCTGTTGAGTGTGGGGTTGCATAAAGGCTCCCCCAGGGAGTTCAGGTGTACCCAAAGGCTTCCGCTGAGAGCACTTTTTGATGGCAGAAAGTGGCACCGTACGTGTTTTTTCGGGTCTAACTCGGGTTGAGCTTCTTGTTGCGGTTAGGGTTATGTTTAGGGTTGTTAGGAAAGAGTGAAGACGCAGAGTCCTGTTGAGTGTGGGGTTGCGTAAAGGCTCCCCCAGGGATTTCAGGTGTACCCAAAGGCTTCTGCTGAGAGCACTTTTTGATGGCAGAAAGTGGCACCGTACGTGTTTTTTCGGGTCTAACTCGGGTTGAGCTTCTTGTTGCGGTTAGGGTTATGTTTAGGGTTGTTAGGAAAGAGTGAAGACGCAGAGTCCTGTTGAGTGTGGGGTTGCGTAAAGGCTCCCCCAGGGAGTTCAGGTGTACCCAAAGGCTTCCGCTGAGAGCACTTTTTGATGGCAGAAAGTGGCACCGTACGTGTTTTTTCGGGTCTAACTCGGGTTCAGCTTCTTGTTGCGGTTAGGGTTATGTTTAGGGTTGTTAGGAAAGAGTGAAGACGCAGAGTCCTGTTGAGTGTGGGGTTGCGTAAAGGCTCCCCCAGGGAGTTCAGGTGTACCCAAAGGCTTCCGCTGAGAGCACTTTTTGATGGCAGAAAGTGGCACCGTACGTGTTTTTTCGGGTCTAACTCGGGTTCAGCTTCTTGTTGCGGTTAGGGTTATGTTTAGGGTTGTTAGGAAAGAGTGAAGACGCAGAGTCCTGTTGAGTGTGGGGTTGCGTAAAGGCTCCCCCAGGGAGTTCAGGTGTACCCAAAGGCTTCCGCTGAGAGCACTTTTGGATGGCAGAAAGTGGCACCGTACGTGTTTTTTCGGGTCTAACTCGGGTTCAGCTTCTTGTTGCGGTTAGGGTTATGTTTAGGGTTGTTAGGAAAGAGTGAAGACGCAGAGTCCTGTTGAGTGTGGGGTTGCGTAAAGGCTCCCCCAGGGAGTTCAGGTGTACCCAAAGGCTTCCGCTGAGAGCACTTTTTGATGGCAGAAAGTGGCACCGTACGTGTTTTTTCGGGTCTAACTCGGGTTGAGCTTCTTGTTGCGGTTAGGGTTATGTTTAGGGTTGTTAGGAAAGAGTGAAGACGCAGAGTCCTGTTGAGTGTGGGGTTGCGTAAAGGCTCCCCCAGGGAGTTCAGGTGTACCCAAAGGCTTCCGCTGAGAGCACTTTTTGATGGCAGAAAGTGGCACCGTACGTGTTTTTTCGGGTCTAACTCGGGTTGAGCTTCTTGTTGCGGTTAGGGTTATGTTTAGGGTTGTTAGGAAAGAGTGAAGACGCAGAGTCCTGTTGAGTGTGGGGTTGCGTAAAGGCTCCCCCAGGGAGTTCAGGTGTACCCAAAGGCTTCCGCTGAGAGCACTTTTTGATGGCAGAAAGTGGCACCGTACGTGTTTTTTCGGGTCTAACTCGGGTTCAGCTTCTTGTTCCGGTTAGGCTTATGTTTAGGGTTGTTAGGAAAGAGTGAAGACGCAGAGTCCTGTTGAGTGTGGGGTTGCGTAAAGGCTCCCCCAGGGAGTTCAGGTGTACCCAAAGGCTTCCGCTGAGAGCACTTTTTGATGGCAGAAAGTGGCACCGTACGTGTTTTTTTGGGTCTAACTCGGGTTCAGCTTCTTGTTGCGGTTAGGGTTATGTTTAGGGTTGTTAGGAAAGAGTGAAGACGCAGAGTCCTGTTGAGTGTGGGGTTGCGTAAAGGCTCCCCCAGGGAGTTCAGGTGTACCCAAAGGCTTCCGCTGAGAGCACTTTTTGATGGCAGAAAGTGGCACCGTACGTGTTTTTTCGGGTCTAACTCGGGTTGAGCTTCTTGTTGCGGTTAGGGTTATGTTTAGGGTTGTTAGGAAAGAGTGAAGACGCAGAGTCCTGTTGAGTGTGGGGTTGCGTAAAGGCTCCCCCAGGGAGTTCAGGTGTACCCAAAGGCTTCCGCTGAGAGCACTTTTTGATGGCAGAAAGTGGCACCGTACGTGTTTTTTCGGGTCTAACTCGGGTTCAGCTTCTTGTTGCGGTTAGGGTTATGTTTAGGGTTGTTAGGAAAGAGTGAAGACGCAGAGTCCTGTTGAGTGTGGGGTTGCGTAAAGGCTCCCCCAGGGAGTTCAGGTGTACCCAAAGGCTTCCGCTGAGAGCACTTTTTGATGGCAGAAAGTGGCACCGTACGTGTTTTTTCGGGTCTAACTCGGGTTCAGCTTCTTGTTGCGGTTAGGGTTATGTTTAGGGTTGTTAGGAAAGAGTGAAGACGCAGAGTCCTGTTGAGTGTGGGGTTGCGTAAAGGCTCCCCCAGGGAGTTCAGGTGTACCCAAAGGCTTCCGCTGAGAGCACTTTTTGATGGCAGAAAGTGGCACCGTACGTGTTTTTTCGGGTCTAACTCGGGTTCAGCTTCTTGTTGCGGTTAGGGTTATGTTTAGGGTTGTTAGGAAAGAGTGAAGACGCAGAGTCCTGTTGAGTGTGGGGTTGCGTAAAGGCTCCCCCAGGGAGTTCAGGTGTACCCAAAGGCTTCCGCTGAGAGCACTTTTTGATGGCAGAAAGTGGCACCGTACGTGTTTTTTCGGGTCTAACTCGGGTTGAGCTTCTTGTTGCGGTTAGGGTTATGTTTAGGGTTGTTAGGAAAGAGTGAAGACGCAGAGTCCTGTTGAGTGTGGGGTTGCGTAAAGGCTCCCCCAGGGAGTTCAGGTGTACCCAAAGGCTTCCGCTGAGAGCACTTTTTGATGGCAGAAAGTGGCACCGTACGTGTTTTTTCGGGTCTAACTCGGGTTCAGCTTCTTGTTGCGGTTAGGCTTATGTTTAGGGTTGTTAGGAAAGAGTGAAGACGCAGAGTCCTGTTGAGTGTGGGGTTGCGTAAAGGCTCCCCCAGGGAGTTCAGGTGTACCCAAAGGCTTCCGCTGAGAGCACTTTTTGATGGCAGAAAGTGGCACCGTACGTGTTTTTTCGGGTCTAACTCGGGTTGAGCTTCTTGTTGCGTTTAGGGTTATGTTTAGGGTTGTTAGGAAAGAGTGAAGACGCAGAGTCCTGTTGAGTGTGGGGTTGCGTAAAGGCTCCCCCAGGGAGTTCAGGTGTACCCAAAGGCTTCCGCTGAGAGCACTTTTTGATGGCAGAAAGTGGCACCGTACGTGTTTTTTCGGGTCTAACTCGGGTTGAGCTTCTTGTTGCGGTTAGGGTTATGTTTAGGGTTGTTAGGAAAGAGTGAAGACGCAGAGTCCTGTTGAGTGTGGGGTTGCGTAAAGGCTCCCCCAGGGAGTTCAGGTGTACCCAAAGGCTTCCGCTGAGAGCACTTTTTGATGGCAGAAAGTGGCACCGTACGTGTTTTTTTGGGTCTAACTCGGGTTGAGCTTCTTGTTGCGGTTAGGGTTATGTTTAGGGTTGTTAGGAAAGAGTGAAGACGCAGAGTCCTGTTGAGTGTGGGGTTGCGTAAAGGCTCCCCCAGGGAGTTCAGGTGTACCCAAAGGCTTCCGCTGAGAGCACTTTTTGATGGCAGAAAGTGGCACCGTACGTGTTTTTTCGGGTCTAACTCGGGTTCAGCTTCTTGTTGCGGTTAGGGTTATGTTTAGGGTTGTTAGGAAAGAGTGAAGACGCAGAGTCCTGTTGAGTGTGGGGTTGCGTAAAGGCTCCCCCAGGGAGTTCAGGTGTACCCAAAGGCTTCCGCTGAGAGCACTTTTTGATGGCAGAAAGTGGCACCGTACGTGTTTTTTCGGGTCTAACTCGGGTTCAGCTTCTTGTTGCGGTTAGGGTTATGTTTAGGGTTGTTAGGAAAGAGTGAAGACGCAGAGTCCTGTTGAGTGTGGGGTTGCGTAAAGGCTCCCCCAGGGAGTTCAGGTGTACCCAAAGGCTTCCGCTGAGAGCACTTTTTGATGGCAGAAAGTGGCACCGTACATCTTTTTTCGGGTCTAACTCGGGTTCAGCTTCTTGTTCCGGTTAGGGTTATGTTTAGGGTTGTTAGGAAAGAGTGAAGACGCAGAGTCCTGTTGAGTGTGGGGTTGCGTAAAGGCTCCCCCAGGGAGTTCAGGTGTACCCAAAGGCTTCCGCTGAGAGCACTTTTTGATGGCAGAAAGTGGCACCGTACGTCTTTTTTCGGGTCTAACTCGGGTTCAGCTTCTTGTTGTGGTTAGGGTTATGTTTAGGGTTGTTAGGAAAGAATGAAGACACAGAGTCCTGTTGAGTGTGGGGTTGCGTAAAGGCTCCCGCAGGGAGTTCAGGTGTACCCAAAGGCTTCTGCTGAGAGCACTTTTTGATGGCAGAAAGTGGCACCGTACGTGTTTTTTCGGGTCTAACCCGGGTTCAGCTTCTTGTTGCGGTTAGGGTTATGTTTAGGGTTGTTAGGAAAGAGTGAAGACGCAGAGTCCTGTTGAGTGTGGGGTTGCGTAAAGGCTCCCCCAGGGAGTTCAGGTGTACCCAAAGGCTTCCGCTGAGAGCACTTTTTGATGGCAGAAAGTGGCACCGTATGTGTTTTTTCGGGTCTAACTCGGGTTCAGCTTCTTGTTCCGGTTAGGCTTATGTTTAGGGTTGTTTGGAAAGAGTGAAGACGCAGAGTCCTGTTGAGTGTGGGGTTGCGTAAAGGCTCCCCCAGGGAGTTCAGGTGTACCCAAAGGCTTCCGCTGAGAGCACTTTTTGATGGCAGAAAGTGGCACCGTACGTGTTTTTTCGGGTCTAACTCGGGTTCAGCTTCTTGTTGCGGTTAGGGTTATGTTTAGGGTTGTTAGGAAAGAGTGAAGACGCAGAGTCCTGTTGAGTGTGGGGTTGCGTAAAGGCTCCCCCAGGGAGTTCAGGTGTACCCAAAGGCTTCCGCTGAGAGCACTTTTTGATGGCAGAAAGTGGCACCGTACGTGTTTTTTCGGGTCTAACTCGGGTTCAGCTTCTTGTTCCGGTTAGGCTTATGTTTAGGGTTGTTAGGAAAGAGTGAAGACGCAGAGTCCTGTTGAGTGTGGGGTTGCGTAAAGGCTCCCCCAGGGAGTTCAGGTGTACCCAAAGGCTTCCGCTGAGAGCACTTTTTGATGGCAGAAAGTGGCACCGTACGTGTTTTTTCGGGTCTAACTCGGGTTCAGCTTCTTGTTGCGGTTAGGGTTATGTTTAGGGTTGTTAGGAAAGAGTGAAGACGCAGAGTCCTGTTGAGTGTGGGGTTGCGTAAAGGCTCCCCCAGGGAGTTCAGGTGTACCCAAAGGCTTCCGCTGAGAGCACTTTTTGATGGCAGAAAGTGGCACCGTACGTGTTTTTTCGGGTCTAACTCGGGTTGAGCTTCTTGTTGCGGTTAGGGTTATGTTTAGGGTTGTTAGGAAAGAGTGAAGACGCAGAGTCCTGTTGAGTGTGGGGTTGCGTAAAGGCTCCCCCAGGGAGTTCAGGTGTACCCAAAGGCTTCCGCTGAGAGCACTTTTTGATGGCAGAAAGTGGCACCGTACGTGTTTTTTCGGGTCTAACTCGGGTTCAGCTTCTTGTTCCGGTTAGGCTTATGTTTAGGGTTGTTAGGAAAGAGTGAAGACGCAGAGTCCTGTTGAGTGTGGGGTTGCGTAAAGGCTCCCCCAGGGAGTTCAGGTGTACCCAAAGGCTTCCGCTGAGAGCACTTTTTGATGGCAGAAAGTGGCACCGTACGTGTTTTTTCGGGTCTAACTCGGGTTCAGCTTCTTGTTGCGGTTAGGGTTATGTTTAGGGTTGTTAGGAAAGAGTGAAGACGCAGAGTCCTGTTGAGTGTGGGGTTGCGTAAAGGCTCCCCCAGGGAGTTCAGGTGTACCCAAAGGCTTCCGCTGAGAGCACTTTTTGATGGCAGAAAGTGGCACCGTACGTGTTTTTTCGGGTCTAACTCGGGTTCAGCTTCTTGTTGCGGTTAGGGTTATGTTTAGGGTTGTTAGGAAAGAGTGAAGACGCAGAGTCCTGTTGAGTGTGGGGTTGCGTAAAGGCTCCCCCAGGGAGTTCAGGTGTACCCAAAGGCTTCCGCTGAGAGCACTTTTTGATGGCAGAAAGTGGCACCGTACGTGTTTTTTCGGGTCTAACTCGGGTTCAGCTTCTTGTTGCGGTTAGGGTTATGTTTAGGGTTGTTAGGAAAGAGTGAAGACGCAGAGTCCTGTTGAGTGTGGGGTTGCGTAAAGGCTCCCCCAGGGAGTTCAGGTGTACCCAAAGGCTTCCGCTGAGAGCACTTTTTGATGGCAGAAAGTGGCACCGTACGTGTTTTTTCGGGTCTAACTCGGGTTCAGCTTCTTGTTGCGGTTAGGGTTATGTTTAGGGTTGTTAGGAAAGAGTGAAGACGCAGAGTCCTGTTGAGTGTGGGGTTGCGTAAAGGCTCCCCCAGGGAGTTCAGGTGCACCCCAAGGCTTCCGCTGAGAGCACTTTTTGATGGCAGAAAGTGGCACCGTACGTGTTTTTTCGGGTCTAACTCGGGTTCAGCTTCTTGTTGCGGTTAGGGTTATGTTTAGGGTTGTTAGGAAAGAGTGAAGACGCAGAGTCCTGTTGAGTGTGGGGTTGCGTAAAGGCTCCCCCAGGGAGTTCAGGTGTACCCAAAGGCTTCCGCTGAGAGCACTTTTTGATGGCAGAAAGTGGCACCGTACGTGTTTTTTCGGGTCTAACTCGGGTTGAGCTTCTTGTTGCGGTTAGGGTTATGTTTAGGGTTGTTAGGAAAGAGTGAAGACGCAGAGTCCTGTTGAGTGTGGGGTTGCGTAAAGGCTCCCCCAGGGAGTTCAGGTGTACCCAAAGGCTTCCGCTGAGAGCACTTTTTGATGGCAGAAAGTGGCACCGTACGTGTTTTTTCGGGTCTAACTCGGGTTCAGCTTCTTGTTGCGGTTAGGGTTATGTTTAGGGTTGTTAGGAAAGAGTGAAGACGCAGAGTCCTGAGAGTGGGGGGTTGCGTAAAGGCTCCCCCAGGGAGTTCAGGTGTACCCAAAGGCTTCCGCTGAGAGCACTTTTTGATGGCAGAAAGTGGCACCGTACGTGTTTTTTCGGGTCTAACTCGGGTTCAGCTTCTTGTTGCGGTTAGGGTTATGTTTAGGGTTGTTAGGAAAGAGTGAAGACGCAGAGTCCTGTTGAGTGTGGGGTTGCGTAAAGGCTCCCCCAGGGAGTTCAGGTGTACCCAAAGGCTTCCGCTGAGAGCACTTTTTGATGGCAGAAAGTGGCACCGTACGTGTTTTTTCGGGTCTAACTCGGGTTCAGCTTCTTGTTCCGGTTAGGGTTATGTTTAGGGTTGTTAGGAAAGAGTGAAGACGCAGAGTCCTGTTGAGTGTGGGGTTGCGTAAAGGCTCCCCCAGGGAGTTCAGGTGTACCCAAAGGCTTCCGCTGAGAGCACTTTTTGATGGCAGAAAGTGGCACCGTACGTGTTTTTTCGGGTCTAACTCGCGTTCAGCTTCTTGTTGCGGTTAGGGTTATGTTTAGGGTTGTTAGGAAAGAGTGAAGACGCAGAGTCCTGTTGAGTGTGGGGTTGCGTAAAGGCTCCCCCAGGGAGTTCAGGTGTACCCAAAGGCTTCCGCTGAGAGCACTTTTTGATGGCAGAAAGTGGCACCGTACGTCTTTTTTCGGGTCTAACTCGGGTTCAGCTTCTTGTTCCGGTTAGGGTTATGTTTAGGGTTGTTAGGAAAGAGTGAAGACGCAGAGTCCTGTTGAGTGTGGGGTTGCGTAAAGGCTCCCCCAGGGAGTTCAGGTGTACCCAAAGGCTTCCGCTGAGAGCACTTTTTGATGGCAGAAAGTGGCACCGTACGTGTTTTTTCGGGTCTAACTCGGGTTCAGCTTCTTGTTGTGGTTAGGGTTATGTTTAGGGTTGTTAGGAAAGAATGAAGACACAGAGTCCTGTTGAGTGTGGGGTTGCGTAAAGGCTCCCCCAGGGAGTTCAGGTGTACCCAAAGGCTTCTGCTGAGAGCACTTTTTGATGGCAGAAAGTGGCACCGTACGTGTTTTTTCGGGTCTAACTCGGGTTCAGCTTCTTGTTCCGGTTAGGGTTATGTTTAGGGTTGTAAGAAAAGAGTGAAGACGCAGAGTCCTGTTGAGTGTGGGGTTGCGTAAAGGCTCCCCCAGGGAGTTCAGGTGTACCCAAAGGCTTCCGCTGAGAGCACTTTTTGATGGCAGAAAGTGGCACCGTACGTGTTTTTTCGGGTCTAACTCGGGTTCAGCTTCTTGTTGCGGTTAGGGTTATGTTTAGGGTTGTTAGGAAAGAGTGAAGACGCAGAGTCCTGTTGAGTGTGGGGTTGCGTAAAGGCTCCCCCAGGGAGTTCAGGTGTACCCAAAGGCTTCCGCTGAGAGCACTTTTTGATGGCAGAAAGTGGCACCGTACGTCTTTTTTCGGGTCTAACTCGGGTTGAGCTTCTTGTTCCGGTTAGGCTTATGTTTAGGGTTGTTAGGAAAGAGTGAAGACGCAGAGTCCTGTTGAGTGTGGGGTTGCGTAAAGGCTCCCCCAGGGAGTTCAGGTGTACCCAAAGGCTTCCCCTGAGAGCACTTTTGGATGGCATAAAGTGGCACCGTACGTGTTTTTTCGGGTCTAACTCGGGTTCAGCTTCTTGTTGCGGTTAGGGTTATGTTTAGGGTTGTTAGGAAAGAGTGAAGACGCAGAGTCCTGTTGAGTGTGGGGTTGCGTAAAGGCTCCCCCAGGGAGTTCAGGTGTACCCAAAGGCTTCCGCTGAGAGCACTTTTTGATGGCAGAAAGTGGCACCGTACGTGTTTTTTCGGGTCTAACTCGGGTTCAGCTTCTTGTTGCGGTTAGGCTTATGTTTAGGGTTGTTAGGAAAGAGTGAAGACGCAGAGTCCTGTTGAGTGTGGGGTTGCGTAAAGGCTCCCCCAGGGAGTTCAGGTGTACCCAAAGGCTTCCGCTGAGAGCACTTTTTGATGGCAGAAAGTGGCACCGTACGTGTTTTTTCGGGTCTAACTCGGGTTCAGCTTCTTGTTGCGGTTAGGGTTATGTTTAGGGTTGTTAGGAAAGAGTGAAGACGCAGAGTCCTGTTGAGTGTGGGGTTGCGTAAAGGCTCCCCCAGGGAGTTCAGGTGTACCCAAAGGCTTCCGCTGAGAGCACTTTTTGATGGCAGAAAGTGGCACCGTACGTGTTTTTTCGGGTCTAACTCGGGTTCAGCTTCTTGTTGCGGTTAGGGTTATGTTTAGGGTTGTTAGGAAAGAGTGAAGACGCAGAGTCCTGTTGAGTGTGGGGTTGCGTAAAGGCTCCCCCAGGGAGTTCAGGTGTACCCAAAGGCTTCCGCTGAGAGCACTTTTTGATGGCAGAAAGTGGCACCGTACGTGTTTTTTCGGGTCTAACTCGGGTTCAGCTTCTTGTTGCGGTTAGGGTTATGTTTAGGGTTGTTAGGAAAGAGTGAAGACGCAGAGTCCTGTTGAGTGTGGGGTTGCGTAAAGGCTCCCCCAGGGAGTTCAGGTGTACCCAAAGGCTTCCGCTGAGAGCACTTTTTGATGGCAGAAAGTGGCACCGTACGTGTTTTTTCGGGTCTAACTCGGGTTCAGCTTCTTGTTGCGGTTAGGGTTATGTTTAGGGTTGTTAGGAAAGAGTGAAGACGCAGAGTCCTGTTGAGTGTGGGGTTGCGTAAAGGCTCCCCCAGGGAGTTCAGGTGTACCCAAAGGCTTCCGCTGAGAGCACTTTTTGATGGCAGAAAGTGGCACCGTACGTGTTTTTTCGGGTCTAACTCGGGTTCAGCTTCTTGTTGCGGTTAGGGTTATGTTTAGGGTTGTTAGGAAAGAGTGAAGACGCAGAGTCCTGTTGAGTGTGGGGTTGCGTAAAGGCTCCCCCAGGGAGTTCAGGTGCACCCCAAGGCTTCCGCTGAGAGCACTTTTTGATGGCAGAAAGTGGCACCGTACGTGTTTTTTCGGGTCTAACTCGGGTTCAGCTTCTTGTTGCGGTTAGGGTTATGTTTAGGGTTGTTAGGAAAGAGTGAAGACGCAGAGTCCTGTTGAGTGTGGGGTTGCGTAAAGGCTCCCCCAGGGAGTTCAGGTGTACCCAAAGGCTTCCGCTGAGAGCACTTTTTGATGGCAGAAAGTGGCACCGTACGTGTTTTTTCGGGTCTAACTCGGGTTCAGCTTCTTGTTGCGGTTAGGGTTATGTTTAGGGTTGTTAGGAAAGAGTGAAGACGCAGAGTCCTGTTGAGTGTGGGGTTGCGTAAAGGCTCCCCCAGGGAGTTCAGGTGTACCCAAAGGCTTCCGCTGAGAGCACTTTTGGATGGCAGAAAGTGGCACCGTACGTGTTTTTTCGGGTCTAACTCGGGTTCAGCTTCTTGTTGCGGTTAGGGTTATGTTTAGGGTTGTTAGGAAAGAGTGAAGACGCAGAGTCCTGAGAGTGGGGGGTTGCGTAAAGGCTCCCCCAGGGAGTTCAGGTGTACCCAAAGGCTTCCGCTGAGAGCACTTTTTGATGGCAGAAAGTGGCACCGTACGTGTTTTTTCGGGTCTAACTCGGGTTCAGCTTCTTGTTGCGGTTAGGGTTATGTTTAGGGTTGTTAGGAAAGAGTAAAGACGCAGAGTCCTGTTGAGTGTGGGGTTGCGTAAAGGCTCCCCCAGGGAGTTCAGGTGTACCCAAAGGCTTCCGCTGAGAGCACTTTTTGATGGCAGAAAGTGGCACCGTACGTGTTTTTTCGGGTCTAACTCGGGTTCAGCTTCTTGTTCCGGTTAGGGTTATGTTTAGGGTTGTTAGGAAAGAGTGAAGACGCAGAGTCCTGTTGAGTGTGGGGTTGCGTAAAGGCTCCCCCAGGGAGTTCAGGTGTACCCAAAGGCTTCCGCTGAGAGCACTTTTTGATGGCAGAAAGTGGCACCGTACGTGTTTTTTCGGGTCTAACTCGCGTTCAGCTTCTTGTTGCGGTTAGGGTTATGTTTAGGGTTGTTAGGAAAGAGTGAAGACGCAGAGTCCTGTTGAGTGTGGGGTTGCGTAAAGGCTCCCCCAGGGAGTTCAGGTGTACCCAAAGGCTTCCGCTGAGAGCACTTTTTGATGGCAGAAAGTGGCACCGTACGTCTTTTTTCGGGTCTAACTCGGGTTCAGCTTCTTGTTCCGGTTAGGGTTATGTTTAGGGTTGTTAGGAAAGAGTGAAGACGCAGAGTCCTGTTGAGTGTGGGGTTGCGTAAAGGCTCCCCCAGGGAGTTCAGGTGTACCCAAAGGCTTCCGCTGAGAGCACTTTTTGATGGCAGAAAGTGGCACCGTACGTGTTTTTTCGGGTCTAACTCGGGTTCAGCTTCTTGTTGTGGTTAGGGTTATGTTTAGGGTTGTTAGGAAAGAATGAAGACACAGAGTCCTGTTGAGTGTGGGGTTGCGTAAAGGCTCCCCCAGGGAGTTCAGGTGTACCCAAAGGCTTCTGCTGAGAGCACTTTTTGATGGCAGAAAGTGGCACCGTACGTGTTTTTTCGGGTCTAACTCGGGTTCAGCTTCTTGTTGCGGTTAGGGTTATGTTTAGGGTTGTTAGGAAAGAGTGAAGACGCAGAGTCCTGTTGAGTGTGGGGTTGCGTAAAGGCTCCCCCAGGGAGTTCAGGTGTACCCAAAGGCTTCCGCTGAGAGCACTTTTTGATGGCAGAAAGTGGCACCGTACGTGTTTTTTCGGGTCTAACTTGGGTTCAGCTTCTTGTTGCGGTTAGGCTTATGTTTAGGGTTGTTTGGAAAGAGTGAAGACGCAGAGTCCTGTTGAGTGTGGGGTTGCATAAAGGCTCCCCCAGGGAGTTCAGGTGTACCCAAAGGCTTCCGCTGAGAGCACTTTTTGATGGCAGAAAGTGGCACCGTACGTGTTTTTCCGGGTCTAACTCGGGTTCAGCTTCTTGTTGCGGTTAGGGTTATGTTTAGGGTTGTTAGGAAAGAGTGAAGACGCAGAGTCCTGTTGAGTGTGGGGTTGCGTAAAGGCTCCCCCAGGGAGTTCAGGTGTACCCAAAGGCTTCCGCTGAGAGCACTTTTTGATGGCAGAAAGTGGCACCGTACGTGTTTTTTCGGGTCTAACTCGGGTTCAGCTTCTTGTTGTGGTTAGGGTTATGTTTAGGGTTGTTAGGAAAGAGTGAAGACGCAGAGTCCTGTTGAGTGTGGGGTTGCGTAAAGGCTCCCCCAGGGAGTTCAGGTGTACCCAAAGGCTTCCGCTGAGAGCACTTTTGGATGGCAGAAAGTGGCACCGTACGTGTTTTTTCGGGTCTAACTCGGGTTCAGCTTCTTGTTGCGGTTAGGGTTATGTTTAGGGTTGTTAGGAAAGAGTGAAGACGCAGAGTCCTGTTGAGTGTGGGGTTGCATAAAGGCTCCCCCAGGGAGTTCAGGTGTACCCAAAGGCTTCCGCTGAGAGCACTTCTGGATGGCAGAAAGTGGCACCGTACGTGTTTTTTCGGGTCTAACTCGGGTTCAGCTTCTTGTTGCGGTTAGGGTTATGTTTAGGGTTGTTAGGAAAGAGTGAAGACGCAGAGTCCTGTTGAGTGTGGGGTTGCGTAAAGGCTCCCCCAGGGAGTTCAGGTGTACCCAAAGGCTTCCGCTGAGAGCACTTTTTGATGGCAGAAAGTGGCACCGTACGTGTTTTTTCGGGTCTAACTCGGGTTCAGCTTCTTGTTGCGGTTAGGGTTATGTTTAGGGTTGTTAGGAAAGAGTGAAGACGCAGAGTCCTGTTGAGTGTGGGGTTGCGTAAAGGCTCCCCCAGGGAGTTCAGGTGTACCCAAAGGCTTCTGCTGAGAGCACTTTTTGATGGCAGAAAGTGGCACCGTACGTGTTTTTTCGGGTCTAACTCGGGTTGAGCTTCTTGTTGCGGTTAGGGTTATGTTTAGGGTTGTTAGGAAAGAGTGAAGACGCAGAGTCCTGTTGAGTGTGGGGTTGCGTAAAGGCTCCCCCAGGGAGTTCAGGTGTACCCAAAGGCTTCCGCTGAGAGCACTTTTTGATGGCAGAAAGTGGCACCGTACGTGTTTTTTCGGGTCTAACTCGGGTTGAGCTTCTTGTTGCGGTTAGGGTTATGTTTAGGGTTGTTAGGAAAGAGTGAAGACGCAGAGTCCTGTTGAGTGTGGGGTTGCGTAAAGGCTCCCCCAGGGAGTTCAGGTGTACCCAAAGGCTTCCGCTGAGAGCACTTTTTGATGGCAGAAAGTGGCACCGTACGTGTTTTTTCGGGTCTAACTCGGGTTCAGCTTCTTGTTGCGGTTAGGGTTATGTTTAGGGTTGTTAGGAAAGAGTGAAGACGCAGAGTCCTGTTGAGTGTGGGGTTGCGTAAAGGCTCCCCCAGGGAGTTCAGGTGTACCCAAAGGCTTCCGCTGAGAGCACTTTTTGATGGCAGAAAGTGGCACCGTACGTGTTTTTTCGGGTCTAACTCGGGTTCAGCTTCTTGTTGCGGTTAGGGTTATGTTTAGGGTTGTTAGGAAAGAGTGAAGACGCAGAGTCCTGTTGAGTGTGGGGTTGCGTAAAGGCTCCCCCAGGGAGTTCAGGTGTACCCAAAGGCTTCCGCTGAGAGCACTTTTTGATGGCAGAAAGTGGCACCGTACGTGTTTTTTCGGGTCTAACTCGGGTTCAGCTTCTTGTTGCGGTTAGGGTTATGTTTAGGGTTGTTAGGAAAGAGTGAAGACGCAGAGTCCTGTTGAGTGTGGGGTTGCGTAAAGGCTCCCCCAGGGAGTTCAGGTGTACCCAAAGGCTTCCGCTGAGAGCACTTTTTGATGGCAGAAAGTGGCACCGTACGTGTTTTTTCGGGTCTAACTCGGGTTCAGCTTCTTGTTGCGGTTAGGGTTATGTTTAGGGTTGTTAGGAAAGAGTGAAGACGCAGAGTCCTGTTGAGTGTGGGGTTGCGTAAAGGCTCCCCCAGGGAGTTCAGGTGTACCCAAAGGCTTCCGCTGAGAGCACTTTTTGATGGCAGAAAGTGGCACCGTACGTGTTTTTTCGGGTCTAACTCGCGTTCAGCTTCTTGTTGCGGTTAGGGTTATGTTTAGGGTTGTTAGGAAAGAGTGAAGACGCAGAGTCCTGTTGAGTGTGGGGTTGCGTAAAGGCTCCCCCAGGGAGTTCAGGTGTACCCAAAGGCTTCCGCTGAGAGCACTTTTTGATGGCAGAAAGTGGCACCGTACGTGTTTTTTCGGGTCTAACTCGGGTTCAGCTTCTTGTTGCGGTTAGGGTTATGTTTAGGGTTGTTAGGAAAGAGTGAAGACGCAGAGTCCTGTTGAGTGTGGGGTTGCATAAAGGCTCCCCCAGGGAGTTCAGGTGTACCCAAAGGCTTCCGCTGAGAGCACTTTTTGATGGCAGAAAGTGGCACCGTACGTGTTTTTTCGGGTCTAACTCGGGTTCAGCTTCTTGTTGCGGTTAGGGTTATGTTTAGGGTTGTTAGGAAAGAGTGAAGACGCAGAGTCCTGTTGAGTGTGGGGTTGCGTAAAGGCTCCCCCAGGGAGTTCAGGTGTACCCAAAGGCTTCCGCTGAGAGCACTTTTGGATGGCAGAAAGTGGCACCGTACGTGTTTTTTCGGGTCTAACTCGGGTTCAGCTTCTTGTTGCGGTTAGGGTTATGTTTAGGGTTGTTAGGAAAGAGTAAAGACGCAGAGTCCTGTTGAGTGTGGGGTTGCGTAAAGGCTCCCCCAGGGAGTTCAGGTGTACCCAAAGGCTTCCGCTCAGAGCACTTTTTGATGGCAGAAAGTGGCACCGTACGTGTTTTTTCGGGTCTAACTCGGGTTCAGCTTCTTGTTGCGGTTAGGGTTATGTTTAGGGTTGTTAGGAAAGAGTGAAGACGCAGAGTCCTGTTGAGTGTGGGGTTGCGTAAAGGCTCCCCCAGGGAGTTCAGGTGTACCCAAAGGCTTCCGCTGAGAGCACTTTTTGATGGCAGAAAGTGGCACCGTACGTGTTTTTTCGGGTCTAACTCGGGTTCAGCTTCTTGTTGCGGTTAGGGTTATGTTTAGGGTTGTTAGGAAAGAGTGAAGACGCAGAGTCCTGTTGAGTGTGGGGTTGCGTAAAGGCTCCCCCAGGGAGTTCAGGTGTACCCAAAGGCTTCCGCTGAGAGCACTTTTGGATGGCAGAAAGTGGCACCGTACGTGTTTTTTCGGGTGTAACTCGGGTTGAGCTTCTTGTTGCGGTTAGGGTTATGTTTAGGGTTGTTAGGAAAGAGTGAAGACGCAGAGTCCTGTTGAGTGTGGGGTTGCGTAAAGGCTCCCCCAGGGAGTTCAGGTGTACCCAAAGGCTTCCGCTGAGAGCACTTTTTGATGGCAGAAAGTGGCACCGTACGTGTTTTTTCGGGTCTAACTCGGGTTCAGCTTCTTGTTGCGGTTAGGGTTATGTTTAGGGTTGTTAGGAAAGAGTGAAGACGCAGAGTCCTGTTGAGTGTGGGGTTGCGTAAAGGCTCCCCCAGGGAGTTCAGGTGTACCCAAAGGCTTCCGCTGAGAGCACTTTTTGATGGCAGAAAGTGGCACCGTACGTGTTTTTTCGGGTCTAACTCGGGTTCAGCTTCTTGTTGCGGTTAGGGTTATGTTTAGGGTTGTTAGGAAAGAGTGAAGACGCAGAGTCCTGTTGAGTGTGGGGTTGCGTAAAGGCTCCCCCAGGGAGTTCAGGTGTACCCAAAGGCTTCCGCTGAGAGCACTTTTTGATGGCAGAAAGTGGCACCGTACGTGTTTTTTCGGGTCTAACTCGGGTTGAGCTTCTTGTTGCGGTTAGGGTTATGTTTAGGGTTGTTAGGAAAGAGTGAAGACGCAGAGTCCTGTTGAGTGTGGGGTTGCGTAAAGGCTCCCCCAGGGAGTTCAGGTGTACCCAAAGGCTTCCGCTGAGAGCACTTTTTGATGGCAGAAAGTGGCACCGTACGTGTTTTTTCGGGTCTAACTCGGGTTCAGCTT
The DNA here is from genome assembly GCF_964211835.1 of Anser anser. NCBI lineage: Eukaryota > Metazoa > Chordata > Aves > Anseriformes > Anatidae > Anser > Anser anser. Next base: position 66,435 of record NW_028153538.1, read on the forward strand.
CTTGTTGCGGTTAGGGTTATGTTTAGGGTTGTTAGGAAAGAGTGAAGACGCAGAGTCCTGTTGAGTGTGGGGTTGCGTAAAGGCTCCCCCAGGGAGTTCAGGTGTACCCAAAGGCTTCCGCTGAGAGCACTTTTTGATGGCAGAAAGTGGCACCGTACGTGTTTTTTCGGGTCTAACTCGGGTTCAGCTTCTTGTTGCGGTTAGGGTTATGTTTAGGGTTGTTAGGAAAGAGTGAAGACGCAGAGTCCTGTTGAGTGTGGGGTTGCGTAAAGGCTCCCCCAGGGAGTTCAGGTGTACCCAAAGGCTTCCGCTGAGAGCACTTTTTGATGGCAGAAAGTGGCACCGTACGTGTTTTTTCGGGTCTAACTCGGGTTCAGCTTCTTGTTGCGGTTAGGGTTATGTTTAGGGTTGTTAGGAAAGAGTGAAGACGCAGAGTCCTGTTGAGTGTGGGGTTGCGTAAAGGCTCCCCCAGGGAGTTCAGGTGTACCCCAAGGCTTCCGCTGAGAGCACTTTTTGATGGCAGAAAGTGGCACCGTACGTGTTTTTTCGGGTCTAACTCGGGTTCAGCTTCTTGTTGCGGTTAGGGTTATGTTTAGGGTTGTTAGGAAAGAGTGAAGACGCAGAGTCCTGTTGAGTGTGGGGTTGCGTAAAGGCTCCCCCAGGGAGTTCAGGTGTACCCAAAGGCTTCCGCTGAGAGCACTTTTTGATGGCAGAAAGTGGCACCGTACGTGTTTTTTCGGGTCTAACTCGGGTTCAGCTTCTTGTTGCGGTTAGGGTTATGTTTAGGGTTGTTAGGAAAGAGTGAAGACGCAGAGTCCTGTTGAGTGTGGGGTTGCATAAAGGCTCCCCCAGGGAGTTCAGGTGTACCCAAAGGCTTCCGCTGAGAGCACTTCTGGATGGCAGAAAGTGGCACCGTACGTGTTTTTTCGGGTCTAACTCGGGTTGAGCTTCTTGTTGCGGTTAGGGTTATGTTTAGGGTTGTTAGGAAAGAGTGAAGACGCAGAGTCCTGTTGAGTGTGGGGTTGCGTAAAGGCTCCCCCAGGGAGTTCAGGTGTACCCAAAGGCTTCCGCTGAGAGCACTTTTGGATGGCAGAAAGTGGCACCGTACGTGTTTTTTCGGGTCTAACTCGGGTTCAGCTTCTTGTTGCGGTTAGGGTTATGTTTAGGGTTGTTAGGAAAGAGTGAAGACGCAGAGTCCTGTTGAGTGTGGGGTTGCGTAAAGGCTCCCCCAGGGAGTTCAGGTGTACCCAAAGGCTTCTGCTGAGAGCACTTTTTGATGGCAGAAAGTGGCACCGTACGTGTTTTTTCGGGTCTAACTCGGGTTCAGCTTCTTGTTGCGGTTAGGGTTATGTTTAGGGTTGTTAGGAAAGAGTGAAGACGCAGAGTCCTGTTGAGTGTGGGGTTGCGTAAAGGCTCCCCCAGGGAGTTCAGGTGTACCCAAAGGCTTCCGCTGAGAGCACTTTTTGATGGCAGAAAGTGGCACCGTACGTGTTTTTTCGGGTCTAACTCGGGTTGAGCTTCTTGTTGCGGTTAGGGTTATGTTTAGGGTTGTTAGGAAAGAGTGAAGACGCAGAGTCCTGTTGAGTGTGGGGTTGCGTAAAGGCTCCCCCAGGGAGTTCAGGTGTACCCAAAGGCTTCCGCTGAGAGCACTTTTTGATGGCAGAAAGTGGCACCGTACGTGTTTTTTCGGGTCTAACTCGGGTTCAGCTTCTTGTTGCGGTTAGGGTTATGTTTAGGGTTGTTAGGAAAGAGTGAAGACGCAGAGTCCTGTTGAGTGTGGGGTTGCGTAAAGGCTCCCCCAGGGAGTTCAGATGTACCCAAAGGCTTCCGCTGAGAGCACTTTTTGATGGCAGAAAGTGGCACCGTACGTGTTTTTTCGGGTCTAACTCGGGTTCAGCTTCTTGTTGCGGTTAGGGTTATGTTTAGGGTTGTTAGGAAAGAGTGAAGACGCAGAGTCCTGTTGAGTGTGGGGTTGCGTAAAGGCTCCCCCAGGGAGTTCAGGTGTACCCAAAGGCTTCCGCTGAGAGCACTTTTTGATGGCAGAAAGTGGCACCGTACGTGTTTTTTCGGGTCTAACTCGGGTTCAGCTTCTTGTTGCGGTTAGGGTTATGTTTAGGGTTGTTAGGAAAGAGTGAAGACACAGAGTCCTGTTGAGTGTGGGGTTGCGTAAAGGCTCCCCCAGGGAGTTCAGGTGTACCCAAAGGCTTCCGCTGAGAGCACTTTTTGATGGCAGAAAGTGGCACCGTACGTGTTTTTTCGGGTCTAACTCGGGTTCAGCTTCTTGTTGCGGTTAGGGTTATGTTTAGGGTTGTTAGGAAAGAGTGAAGACGCAGAGTCCTGTTGAGTGTGGGGTTGCGTAAAGGCTCCCCCAGGGAGTTCAGGTGTACCCAAAGGCTTCCGCTGAGAGCACTTTTTGATGGCAGAAAGTGGCACCGTACGTGTTTTTTCGGGTCTAACTCGGGTTCAGCTTCTTGTTGCGGTTAGGGTTATGTTTAGGGTTGTTAGGAAAGAGTGAAGACGCAGAGTCCTGTTGAGTGTGGGGTTGCGTAAAGGCTCCCCCAGGGAGTTCAGGTGTACCCAAAGGCTTCCGCTGAGAGCACTTTTTGATGGCAGAAAGTGGCACCGTACGTGTTTTTTCGGGTCTAACTCGGGTTCAGCTTCTTGTTGCGGTTAGGGTTATGTTTAGGGTTGTTAGGAAAGAGTGAAGACGCAGAGTCCTGTTGAGTGTGGGGTTGCGTAAAGGCTCCCCCAGGGAGTTCAGGTGTACCCAAAGGCTTCCGCTGAGAGCACTTTTTGATGGCAGAAAGTGGCACCGTACGTGTTTTTTCGGGTCTAACTCGGGTTCAGCTTCTTGTTGCGGTTAGGGTTATGTTTAGGGTTGTTAGGAAAGAGTGAAGACACAGAGTCCTGCTGAGTGTGGGGTTGCGTAAAGGCTCCCCCAGGGAGTTCAGGTGTACCCAAAGGCTTCCGCTGAGAGCACTTTTTGATGGCAGAAAGTGGCACCGTACGTGTTTTTTCGGGTCTAACTCGGGTTCAGCTTCTTGTTGCGGTTAGGGTTATGTTTAGGGTTGTTAGGAAAGAGTGAAGACGCAGAGTCCTGTTGAGTGTGGGGTTGCGTAAAGGCTCCCCCAGGGAGTTCAGGTGTACCCAAAGGCTTCCGCTGAGAGCACTTTTTGATGGCAGAAAGTGGCACCGTACGTGATTTTTCGGGTCTAACTCGGGTTCAGCTTCTTGTTGCGGTTAGGGTTATGTTTAGGGTTGTTAGGAAAGAGTGAAGACGCAGAGTCCTGTTGAGTGTGGGGTTGCGTAAAGGCTCCCCCAGGGAGTTCAGGTGTACCCAAAGGCTTCCGCTGAGAGCACTTTTTGATGGCAGAAAGTGGCACCGTACGTGTTTTTTCGGGTCTAACTCGGGTTCAGCTTCTTGTTGCGGTTAGGGTTATGTTTAGGGTTGTTAGGAAAGAGTGAAGACGCAGAGTCCTGTTGAGTGTGGGGTTGCATAAAGGCTCCCCCAGGGAGTTCAGGTGTACCCAAAGGCTTCCGCTGAGAGCACTTTTGGATGGCAGAAAGTGGCACCGTACGTGTTTTTTCGGGTCTAACTCGGGTTCAGCTTCTTGTTGCGGTTAGGGTTAGGTTTAGGGTTGTTAGGAAAGAGTGAAGACGCAGAGTCCTGTTGAGTGTGGGGTTGCGTAAAGGCTCCCCCAGGGAGTTCAGGTGTACCCAAAGGCTTCCGCTGAGAGCACTTTTGGATGGCAGAAAGTGGCACCGTACGTGTTTTTTCGGGTCTAACTCGGGTTCAGCTTCTTGTTGCGGTTAGGGTTATGTTTAGGGTTGTTAGGAAAGAGTGAAGACGCAGAGTCCTGTTGAGTGTGGGGTTGCGTAAAGGCTCCCCCAGGGAGTTCAGGTGTACCCAAAGGCTTCCGCTGAGAGCACTTTTTGATGGCAGAAAGTGGCACCGTACGTGTTTTTTCGGGTCTAACTCGGGTTCAGCTTCTTGTTGCGGTTAGGGTTATGTTTAGGGTTGTTAGGAAAGAGTGAAGACGCAGAGTCCTGTTGAGTGTGGGGTTGCGTAAAGGCTCCCCCAGGGAGTTCAGGTGTACCCAAAGGCTTCCGCTGAGAGCACTTTTTGATGGCAGAAAGTGGCACCGTACGTGTTTTTTCGGGTCTAACTCGGGTTCAGCTTCTTGTTGCGGTTAGGGTTATGTTTAGGGTTGTTAGGAAAGAGTGAAGACGCAGAGTCCTGTTGAGTGTGGGGTTGCGTAAAGGCTCCCCCAGGGAGTTCAGGTGTACCCAAAGGCTTCCGCTGAGAGCACTTTTTGATGGCAGAAAGTGGCACCGTACGTGTTTTTTCGGGTCTAACTCGGGTTCAGCTTCTTGTTGCGGTTAGGCTTATGTTTAGGGTTGTTAGGAAAGAGTGAAGACGCAGAGTCCTGTTGAGTGTGGGGTTGCGTAAAGGCTCCCCCAGGGAGTTCAGGTGTTCCCAAAGGCTTCCGCTGAGAGCACTTTTTGATGGCAGAAAGTGGCACCGTACGTGTTTTTTCGGGTCTAACTCGGGTTCAGCTTCTTGTTGCGGTTAGGGTTATGTTTAGGGTTGTTTGGAAAGAGTGAAGACGCAGAGTCCTGTTGAGTGTGGGGTTGCGTAAAGGCTCCCCCAGAGAGTTCAGGTGTACCCTAAGGCTTCCGCTGAGAGCACTTTTTGATGGCAGAAAGTGGCACCGTACGTGTTTTTTCGGGTCTAACTCGGGTTCAGCTTCTTGTTGCGGTTAGGGTTATGTTTAGGGTTGTTAGGAAAGAGTGAAGACGCAGAGTCCTGTTGAGTGTGGGGTTGCGTAAAGGCTCCCCCAGGGAGTTCAGGTGTACCCAAAGGCTTCCGCTGAGAGCACTTTTTGATGGCAGAAAGTGGCACCGTACGTGTTTTTTCGGGTCTAACTCGGGTTCAGCTTCTTGTTGCGGTTAGGGTTATGTTTAGGGTTGTTAGGAAAGAGTGAAGACGCAGAGTCCTGTTGAGTGTGGGGTTGCGTAAAGGCTCCCCCAGGGAGTTCAGATGTACCCAAAGGCTTCCGCTGAGAGCACTTTTTGATGGCAGAAAGTGGCACCGTACGTGTTTTTTCGGGTCTAACTCGGGTTCAGCTTCTTGTTGCGGTTAGGGTTATGTTTAGGGTTGTTAGGAAAGAGTGAAGACGCAGAGTCCTGTTGAGTGTGGGGTTGCGTAAAGGCTCCCCCAGGGAGTTCAGGTGTACCCAAAGGCTTCCGCTGAGAGCACTTTTTGATGGCAGAAAGTGGCACCGTACGTGTTTTTTCGGGTCTAACTCGGGTTCAGCTTCTTGTTCCGGTTAGGGTTATGTTTAGGGTTGTTAGGAAAGAGTGAAGACACAGAGTCCTGTTGAGTGTGGGGTTGCGTAAAGGCTCCCCAGGGAGTTCAGGTGTACCCAAAGGCTTCCGCTGAGAGCACTTTTTGATGGCAGAAAGTGGCACCGTACGTGTTTTTTCGGGTCTAACTCGGGTTCAGCTTCTTGTTGCGGTTAGGGTTATGTTTAGGGTTGTTAGGAAAGAGTGAAGACGCAGAGTCCTGTTGAGTGTGGGGTTGCGTAAAGGCTCCCCCAGGGAGTTCAGGTGTACCCAAAGGCTTCCGCTGAGAGCACTTTTTGATGGCAGAAAGTGGCACCGTACGTGTTTTTTCGGGTCTAACTCGGGTTCAGCTTCTTGTTGCGGTTAGGGTTATGTTTAGGGTTGTTAGGAAAGAGTGAAGACGCAGAGTCCTGTTGAGTGTGGGGTTGCGTAAAGGCTCCCCCAGGGAGTTCAGGTGTACCCAAAGGCTTCCGCTGAGAGCACTTTTTGATGGCAGAAAGTGGCACCGTACGTGTTTTTTCGGGTCTAACTCGGGTTCAGCTTCTTGTTGCGGTTAGGGTTATGTTTAGGGTTGTTAGGAAAAAGTGAAGACGCAGAGTCCTGTTGAGTGTGGGGTTGCATAAAGGCTCCCCCAGGGAGTTCAGGTGTACCCAAAGGCTTCCGCTGAGAGCACTTTTTGATGGCAGAAAGTGGCACCGTACGTGTTTTTTCGGGTCTAACTCGGGTTCAGCTTCTTGTTGCGGTTAGGGTTATGTTTAGGGTTGTTAGGAAAGAGTGAAGACGCAGAGTCCTGTTGAGTGTGGGGTTGCGTAAAGGCTCCCCCAGGGAGTTCAGGTGTACCCAAAGGCTTCCGCTGAGAGCACTTTTGGATGGCAGAAAGTGGCACCGTACGTGTTTTTTCGGGTCTAACTCGGGTTCAGCTTCTTGTTGTGGTTAGGGTTATGTTTAGGGTTGTTAGGAAAGAGTGAAGACGCAGAGTCCTGTTGAGTGTGGGGTTGCGTAAAGGCTCCCCCAGGGAGTTCAGGTGTACCCAAAGGCTTCCGCTGAGAGCACTTTTTGATGGCAGAAAGTGGCACCGTACGTGTTTTTTCGGGTCTAACTCGGGTTCAGCTTCTTGTTGCGGTTAGGGTTATGTTTAGGGTTGTTAGGAAAGAGTGAAGACGCAGAGTCCTGTTGAGTGTGGGGTTGCGTAAAGGCTCCCCCAGGGAGTTCAGGTGTACCCAAAGGCTTCCGCTGAGAGCACTTTTTGATGGCAGAAAGTGGCACCGTACGTGTTTTTTCGGGTCTAACTCGGGTTCAGCTTCTTGTTGCGGTTAGGGTTATGTTTAGGGTTGTTAGGAAAGAGTGAAGACGCAGAGTCCTGTTGAGTGTGGGGTTGCGTAAAGGCTCCCCCAGGGAGTTCAGGTGTACCCTAAGGCTTCCGCTGAGAGCACTTTTTGATGGCAGAAAGTGGCTCCGTACGTGTTTTTTCGGGTCTAACTCGGGTTCAGCTTCTTGTTGCGGTTAGGGTTATGTTTAGGGTTGTTAGGAAAGAGTGAAGACGCAGAGTCCTGTTGAGTGTGGGGTTGCGTAAATGCTCCCCCAGGGAGTTCAGGTGTACCCAAAGGCTTCAGCTGAGAGCACTTTTTGATGGCAGAAAGTGGCACCGTACGTGTTTTTTCGGGTCTAACTCGGGTTCAGCTTCTTGTTGCGGTTAGGGTTATGTTTAGGGTTGTTAGGAAAGAGTGAAGACGCAGAGTCCTGTTGAGTGTGGGGTTGCGTAAAGGCTCCCCCAGGGAGTTCAGGTGTACCCAAAGGCTTCCGCTGAGAGCACTTTTGGATGGCAGAAAGTGGCACCGTACGTGTTTTTTCGGGTCTAACTCGGGTTGAGCTTCTTGTTGCGGTTAGGGTTATGTTTAGGGTTGTTAGGAAAGAGTGAAGACGCAGAGTCCTGTTGAGTGTGGGGTTGCGTAAAGGCTCCCCCAGGGAGTTCAGGTGTACCCAAAGGCTTCCGCTGAGAGCACTTTTTGATGGCAGAAAGTGGCACCGTACGTGTTTTTTCGGGTCTAACTCGGGTTCAGCTTCTTGTTGCGGTTAGGGTTATGTTTAGGGTTGTTAGGAAAGAGTGAAGACGCAGAGTCCTGTTGAGTGTGGGGTTGCGTAAAGGCTCCCCCAGGGAGTTCAGGTGTACCCAAAGGCTTCCGCTGAGAGCACTTTTTGATGGCAGAAAGTGGCACCGTACGTGTTTTTTCGGGTCTAACTCGGGTTCAGCTTCTTGTTGCGGTTAGGGTTATGTTTAGGGTTGTTAGGAAAGAGTGAAGACGCAGAGTCCTGTTGAGTGTGGGGTTGCGTAAAGGCTCCCCCAGGGAGTTCAGGTGTACCCAAAGGCTTCCACTGAGAGCACTTTTTGATGGCAGAAAGTGGCACCGTACGTGTTTTTTCGGGTCTAACTCGGGTTCAGCTTCTTGTTGCGGTTAGGGTTATGTTTAGGGTTGTTAGGAAAGAGTGAAGACGCAGAGTCCTGTTGAGTGTGGGGTTGCGTAAAGGCTCCCCCAGGGAGTTCAGGTGTACCCAAAGGCTTCCGCTGAGAGCACTTTTTGATGGCAGAAAGTGGCACCGTACGTGTTTTTTCGGGTCTAACTCGGGTTCAGCTTCTTGTTGCGGTTAGGCTTATGTTTAGGGTTGTTAGGAAAGAGTGAAGACGCAGAGTCCTGTTGAGTGTGGGGTTGCGTAAAGGCTCCCCCAGGGAGTTCAGGTGTACCCAAAGGCTTCCGCTGAGAGCACTTTTTGATGGCAGAAAGTGGCACCGTACGTGTTTTTTCGGGTCTAACTCGGGTTCAGCTTCTTGTTGCGGTTAGGGTTATGTTTAGGGTTGTTAGGAAAGAGTGAAGACGCAGAGTCCTGTTGAGTGTGGGGTTGCGTAAAGGCTCCCCCAGGGAGTTCAGGTGTACCCAAAGGCTTCCGCTGAGAGCACTTTTTGATGGCAGAAAGTGGCACCGTACGTGTTTTTTCGGGTCTAACTCGGGTTCAGCTTCTTGTTGCGGTTAGGGTTATGTTTAGGGTTGTTAGGAAAGAGTGAAGACGCAGAGTCCTGTTGAGTGTGGGGTTGCGTAAAGGCTCCCCCAGGGAGTTCAGGTGTACCCAAAGGCTTCCGCTGAGAGCACTTTTGGATGGCAGAAAGTGGCACCGTACGTCTTTTTTCGGGTCTAACTCGGGTTCAGCTTCTTGTTGCGGTTAGGGTTATGTTTAGGGTTGTTAGGAAAGAGTGAAGACGCAGAGTCCTGTTGAGTGTGGGGTTGCGTAAAGGCTCCCCCAGGGAGTTCAGGTGTACCCAAAGGCTTCCGCTGAGAGCACTTTTTGATGGCAGAAAGTGGCACCGTACGTGTTTTTTCGGGTCTAACTCGGGTTCAGCTTCTTGTTGCGGTTAGGGTTATGTTTAGGGTTGTTAGGAAAGAGTGAAGACGCAGAGTCCTGTTGAGTGTGGGGTTGCGTAAAGGCTCCCCCAGGGAGTTCAGGTGTACCCAAAGGCTTCCGCTGAGAGCACTTTTGGATGGCAGAAAGTGGCACCGTACGTGTTTTTTCGGGTCTAACTCGGGTTGAGCTTCTTGTTGCGGTTAGGGTTATGTTTAGGGTTGTTAGGAAAGAGTGAAGACGCAGAGTCCTGTTGAGTGTGGGGTTGCGTAAAGGCTCCCCCAGGGAGTTCAGGTGTACCCAAAGGCTTCCGCTGAGAGCACTTTTTGATGGCAGAAAGTGGCACCGTACGTGTTTTTTCGGGTCTAACTCGGGTTCAGCTTCTTGTTGCGGTTAGGGTTATGTTTAGGGTTGTTAGGAAAGAGTGAAGACGCAGAGTCCTGTTGAGTGTGGGGTTGCGTAAAGGCTCCCCCAGGGAGTTCAGGTGTACCCAAAGGCTTCCGCTGAGAGCACTTTTTGATGGCAGAAAGTGGCACCGTACGTGTTTTTTCGGGTCTAACTCGGGTTGAGCTTCTTGTTGCGGTTAGGGTTATGTTTAGGGTTGTTAGGAAAGAGTGAAGACGCAGAGTCCTGTTGAGTGTGGGGTTGCGTAAAGGCTCCCCCAGGGAGTTCAGGTGTACCCAAAGGCTTCCGCTGAGAGCACTTTTTGATGGCAGAAAGTGGCACCGTACGTCTTTTTTCGGGTCTAACTCGGGTTCAGCTTCTTGTTGCGGTTAGGGTTATGTTTAGGGTTGTTAGGAAAGAGTGAAGACGCAGAGTCCTGTTGAGTGTGGGGTTGCGTAAAGGCTCCCCCAGGGAGTTCAGGTGTACCCAAAGGCTTCCGCTGAGAGCACTTTTTGATGGCAGAAAGTGGCACCGTACGTGTTTTTTCGGGTCTAAGTCGCGTTCAGCTTCTTGTTGCGGTTAGGGTTATGTTTAGGGTTGTTAGGAAAGAGTGAAGACGCAGAGTCCTGTTGAGTGTGGGGTTGCGTAAAGGCTCCCCCAGGGAGTTCAGGTGTACCCAAAGGCTTCCGCTGAGAGCACTTTTGGATGGCAGAAAGTGGCACCGTACGTGTTTTTTCGGGTCTAACTCGGGTTCAGCTTCTTGTTGCGGTTAGGGTTATGTTTAGGGTTGTTAGGAAAGAGTGAAGACGCAGAGTCCTGTTGAGTGTGGGGTTGCGTAAAGGCTCCCCCAGGGAGTTCAGGTGTACCCAAAGGCTTCCGCTGAGAGCACTTTTTGATGGCAGAAAGTGGCACCGTACGTGTTTTTTCGGGTCTAACTCGGGTTCAGCTTCTTGTTGTGGTTAGGGTTATGTTTAGGGTTGTTAGGAAAGAATGAAGACACAGAGTCCTGTTGAGTGTGGGGTTGCGTAAAGGCTCCCCCAGGGAGTTCAGGTGTACCCAAAGGCTTCTGCTGAGAGCACTTTTTGATGGCAGAAAGTGGCACCGTACGTGTTTTTTCGGGTCTAACTCGGGTTCAGCTTCTTGTTGCGGTTAGGGTTATGTTTAGGGTTGTTAGGAAAGAGTGAAGACGCAGAGTCCTGTTGAGTGTGGGGTTGCGTAAAGGCTCCCCCAGGGAGTTCAGGTGTACCCAAAGGCTTCCGCTGAGAGCACTTTTGGATGGCAGAAAGTGGCACCGGATGTGTTTTTTCGGGTCTAACTCGGGTTCAGCTTCTTGTTCCGGTTAGGCTTATGTTTAGGGTTGTTTGGAAAGAGTGAAGATGCAGAGTCTTGTTGAGTGTGGGGTTGCGTAAAGGCTCCCCCAGGGAGTTCAGGTGTACCCAAAGGCTTCCGCTGAGGGCACTTTTTGATGGCAGAAAGTGGCACCGTACGTGTTTTTTCGGGTCTAACTCGGGTTCAGCTTCTTGTTGCGGTTAGGGTTATGTTTAGGGTTGTTAGGAAAGAGTGAAGACGCAGAGTCCTGTTGAGTGTGGGGTTGCGTAAAGGCTCCCCCAGGGAGTTCAGGTGTACCCAAAGGCTTCCGCTGAGAGCACTTTTTGATGGCAGAAAGTGGCACCGTACGTGTTTTTTCGGGTCTAACTCGGGTTCAGCTTCTTGTTGCGGTTAGGGTTATGTTTAGGGTTGTTAGGAAAGAGTGAAGACGCAGAGTCCTGTTGAGTGTGGGGTTGCGTAAAGGCTCCCCCAGGGAGTTCAGGTGTACCCAAAGGCTTCCGCTGAGAGCACTTTTTGATGGCAGAAAGTGGCACCGTACGTGTTTTTTCGGGTCTAACTCGGGTTCAGCTTCTTGTTGCGGTTAGGGTTATGTTTAGGGTTGTAAGGAAAGAGTGAAGACGCAGAGTCCTGTTGAGTGTGGGGTTGCGTAAAGGCTCCCCCAGGGAGTTCAGGTGTACCCAAAGGCTTCCGCTGAGAGCACTTTTTGATGGCAGAAAGTGGCACCGTACGTGTTTTTTCGGGTCTAACTCGGGTTCAGCTTCTTGTTGCGGTTAGGGTTATGTTTAGGCTTGTTAGGAAAGAGTGAAGACGCAGAGCCCTGTTGAGTGTGGGGTTGCGTAAAGGCTCCCCCAGGGAGTTCAGGTGTACCCAAAGGCTTCCGCTGAGAGCACTTTTTGATGGTAGAAAGTGGCACCGTACGTGTTTTTTCGGGTCTAACTCGGGTTCAGCTTCTTGTTGCGGTTAGGGTTATGTTTAGGGTTGTTAGGAAAGAGTGAAGACGCAGAGTCCTGTTGAGTGTGGGGTTGCGTAAAGGCTCCCCCAGGGAGTTCAGGTGTACCCAAAGGCTTCCCCTGAGAGCACTTTTGGATGGCATAAAGTGGCACCGTACGTGTTTTTTCGGGTCTAACTCGGGTTCAGCTTCTTGTTGCGGTTAGGGTTCTGTTTAGGGTTGTTAGGAAAGAGTGAAGACGCAGAGTCCTGTTGAGTGTGGGGTTGCGTAAAGGCTCCCCCAGGGAGTTCAGGTGTACCCAAAGGCTTCCGCTCAGAGCACTTTTTGATGGCAGAAAGTGGCACCGTACGTGTTTTTTCGGGTCTAACTCGGGTTCAGCTTCTTGTTGCGGTTAGGGTTATGTTTAGGGTTGTTAGGAAAGAGTGAAGACGCAGAGTCCTGTTGAGTGTGGGGTTGCGTAAAGGCTCCCCCAGGGAGTTCAGGTGTACCCAAAGGCTTCCGCTGAGAGCACTTTTTGATGGCAGAAAGTGGCACCGTACGTGTTTTTTCGGGTCTAACTCGGGTTCAGCTTCTTGTTGCGGTTAGGCTTATGTTTAGGGTTGTTAGGAAAGAGTGAAGACGCAGAGTCCTGTTGAGTGTGGGGTTGCGTAAAGGCTCCCCCAGGGAGTTCAGGTGTACCCAAAGGCTTCCGCTGAGAGCACTTTTGGATGGCAGAAAGTGGCACCGTACGTGTTTTTTCGGGTCTAACTCGGGTTCAGCTTCTTGTTGCGGTTAGGGTTATGTTTAGGGTTGTTAGGAAAGAGTGAAGACGCAGAGTCCTGTTGAGTGTGGGGTTGCGTAAAGGCTCCCCCAGGGAGTTCAGGTGTACCCAAAGGCTTCCGCTGAGAGCACTTTTTGATGGCAGAAAGTGGCACCGTACGTGTTTTTTCGGGTCTAACTCGGGTTCAGCTTCTTGTTGCGGTTAGGGTTATGTTTAGGGTTGTTAGGAAAGAGTGAAGACGCAGAGTCCTGTTGAGTGTGGGGTTGTGTAAAGGCTCCCCCAGGGAGTTCAGGTGTACCCAAAGGCTTCCGCTGAGAGCACTTTTTGATGGCAGAAAGTGGCACCGTACGTGTTTTTTCGGGTCTAACTCGGGTTCAGCTTCTTGTTGCGGTTAGGGTTATGTTTAGGGTTGTTAGGAAAGAGTGAAGACGCAGAGTCCTGTTGAGTGTGGGGTTGCGTAAAGGCTCCCCCAGGGAGTTCAGGTGTACCCAAAGGCTTCTGCTGAGAGCACTTTTTGATGGCAGAAAGTGGCACCGTACGTGTTTTTTCGGGTCTAACTCGGGTTCAGCTTCTTGTTGCGGTTAGGGTTATGTTTAGGGTTGTTAGGAAAGAGTGAAGACGCAGAGTCCTGTTGAGTGTGGGGTTGCGTAAAGGCTCCCCCAGGGAGTTCAGGTGTACCCAAAGGCTTCCGCTGAGAGCACTTTTTGATGGCAGAAAGTGGCACCGTACGTGTTTTTTCGGGTCTAACTCGGGTTCAGCTTCTTGTTGCGGTTAGGGTTATGTTTAGGGTTGTTAGGAAAGAGTGAAGACGCAGAGTCCTGTTGAGTGTGGGGTTGCGTAAAGGCTCCCCCAGGGAGTTCAGGTGTACCCAAAGGCTTCCGCTGAGAGCACTTTTTGATGGCAGAAAGTGGCACCGTACGTGTTTTTTCGGGTCTAACTCGGGTTCAGCTTCTTGTTGCGGTTAGGGTTATGTTTAGGGTTGTTAGGAAAGAGTGAAGACGCAGAGTCCTGTTGAGTGTGGGGTTGCGTAAAGGCTCCCCCAGGGAGTTCAGGTGTACCCAAAGGCTTCCGCTGAGAGCACTTTTTGATGGCAGAAAGTGGCACCGTACGTGTTTTTTCGGGTCTAACTCGGGTTCAGCTTCTTGTTGTGGTTAGGGTTATGTTTAGGGTTGTTAGGAAAGAATGAAGACGCAGAGTCCTGTTGAGTGTGGGGTTGCGTAAAGGCTCCCCCAGGGAGTTCAGGTGTACCCAAAGGCTTCTGCTGAGAGCACTTTTTGATGGCAGAAAGTGGCACCGTACGTGTTTTTTCGGGTCTAACTCGGGTTCAGCTTCTTGTTGCGGTTAGGGTTATGTTTAGGGTTGTTAGGAAAGAGTGAAGACGCAGAGTCCTGTTGAGTGTGGGGTTGCGTAAAGGCTCCCCCAGGGAGTTCAGGTGTACCCAAAGGCTTCCGCTGAGAGCACTTTTGGATGGCAGAAAGTGGCACCGTATGTGTTTTTTCGGGTCTAACTCGGGTTCAGCTTCTTGTTCCGGTTAGGCTTATGTTTAGGGTTGTTAGGAAAGAGTGAAGATGCAGAGTCTTGTTGAGTGTGGGGTTGCGTAAAGGCTCCCCCAGGGAGTTCAGGTGTACCCAAAGGCTTCCGCTGAGGGCACTTTTTGATGGCAGAAAGTGGCACCGTACGTGTTTTTTCGGGTCTAACTCGGGTTCAGCTTCTTGTTGCGGTTAGGGTTATGTTTAGGGTTGTTAGGAAAGAGTGAAGACGCAGAGTCCTGTTGAGTGTGGGGTTGCGTAAAGGCTCCCCCAGGGAGTTCAGGTGTACCCAAAGGCTTCCGCTGAGAGCACTTTTTGATGGCAGAAAGTGGCACCGTACGTGTTTTTTCGGGTCTAACTCGGGTTCAGCTTCTTGTTCCGGTTAGGCTTATGTTTAGGGTTGTTAGGAAAGAGTGAAGACGCAGAGTCCTGTTGAGTGTGGGGTTGCGTAAAGGCTCCCCCAGGGAGTTCAGGTGTACCCAAAGGCTTCCGCTGAGAGCACTTTTTGATGGCAGAAAGTGGCACCGTACGTGTTTTTTCGGGTCTAACTCGGGTTCAGCTTCTTGTTGCGGTTAGGGTTATGTTTAGGGTTGTTAGGAAAGAGTGAAGACGCAGAGTCCTGTTGAGTGTGGGGTTGCGTAAAGGCTCCCCCAGGGAGTTCAGGTGTACCCAAAGGCTTCCGCTCAGAGCACTTTTTGATGGCAGAAAGTGGCACCGTACGTGTTTTTTCGGGTCTAACTCGGGTTCAGCTTCTTGTTGCGGTTAGGGTTATGTTTAGGGTTGTTAGGAAAGAGTGAAGACGCAGAGTCCTGTTGAGTGTGGGGTTGCGTAAAGGCTCCCCCAGGGAGTTCAGGTGTACCCAAAGGCTTCCGCTGAGAGCACTTTTTGATGGCAGAAAGTGGCACCGTACGTGTTTTTTCGGGTCTAACTCGGGTTCAGCTTCTTGTTGCGGTTAGGGTTATGTTTAGGGTTGTTAGGAAAGAGTGAAGACGCAGAGTCCTGTTGAGTGTGGGGTTGCGTAAAGGCTCCCCCAGGGAGTTCAGGTGTACCCAAAGGCTTCCGCTGAGAGCACTTTTTGATGGCAGAAAGTGGCACCGTACGTGTTTTTTCGGGTCTAACTCGGGTTCAGCTTCTTGTTGCGGTTAGGGTTATGTTTAGGGTTGTAAGGAAAGAGTGAAGACGCAGAGTCCTGTTGAGTGTGGGGTTGCGTAAAGGCTCCCCCAGGGAGTTCAGGTGTACCCAAAGGCTTCCGCTGAGAGCACTTTTTGATGGCAGAAAGTGGCACCGTACGTGTTTTTTCGGGTCTAACTCGGGTTCAGCTTCTTGTTGCGGTTAGGGTTATGTTTAGGCTTGTTAGGAAAGAGTGAAGACGCAGAGTCCTGTTGAGTGTGGGGTTGCGTAAAGGCTCCCCCAGGGAGTTCAGGTGTACCCAAAGGCTTCCGCTGAGAGCACTTTTTGATGGCAGAAAGTGGCACCGTACGTCTTTTTTCGGGTCTAACTCGGGTTCAGCTTCTTGTTGCGGTTAGGGTTATGTTTAGGGTTGTTAGGAAAGAGTGAAGACGCAGAGTCCTGTTGAGTGTGGGGTTGCGTAAAGGCTCCCCCAGGGAGTTCAGGTGTACCCAAAGGCTTCCCCTGAGAGCACTTTTGGATGGCATAAAGTGGCACCGTACGTGTTTTTTCGGGTCTAACTCGGGTTCAGCTTCTTGTTGCGGTTAGGGTTCTGTTTAGGGTTGTTAGGAAAGAGTGAAGACGCAGAGTCCTGTTGAGTGTGGGGTTGCGTAAAGGCTCCCCCAGGGAGTTCAGGTGTACCCAAAGGCTTCCGCTCAGAGCACTTTTTGATGGCAGAAAGTGGCACCGTACGTGTTTTTTCGGGTCTAACTCGGGTTCAGCTTCTTGTTGCGGTTAGGGTTATGTTTAGGGTTGTTAGGAAAGAGTGAAGACGCAGAGTCCTGTTGAGTGTGGGGTTGAGTAAAGGCTCCCCCAGGGAGTTCAGGTGTACCCAAAGGCTTCCGCTGAGAGCACTTTTTGATGGCAGAAAGTGGCACCGTACGTGTTTTTTCGGGTCTAACTCGGGTTCAGCTTCTTGTTGCGGTTAGGGTTATGTTTAGGGTTGTTAGGAAAGAGTGAAGACGCAGAGTCCTGTTGAGTGTGGGGTTGCGTAAAGGCTCCCCCAGGGAGTTCAGGTGTACCCAAAGGCTTCCGCTGAGAGCACTTTTGGATGGCAGAAAGTGGCACCGTACGTGTTTTTTCGGGTCTAACTCGGGTTCAGCTTCTTGTTGCGGTTAGGGTTATGTTTAGGGTTGTTAGGAAAGAGTGAAGACGCAGAGTCCTGTTGAGTGTGGGGTTGCGTAAAGGCTCCCCCAGGGAGTTCAGGTGTACCCAAAGGCTTCCGCTGAGAGCACTTTTTGATGGCAGAAAGTGGCACCGTACGTGTTTTTTCGGGTCTAACTCGGGTTCAGCTTCTTGTTGCGGTTAGGGTTATGTTTAGGGTTGTTAGGAAAGAGTGAAGACGCAGAGTCCTGTTGAGTGTGGGGTTGTGTAAAGGCTCCCCCAGGGAGTTCAGGTGTACCCAAAGGCTTCCGCTGAGAGCACTTTTTGATGGCAGAAAGTGGCACCGTACGTGTTTTTTCGGGTCTAACTCGGGTTCAGCTTCTTGTTGCGGTTAGGGTTATGTTTAGGGTTGTTAGGAAAGAGTGAAGACGCAGAGTCCTGTTGAGTGTGGGGTTGCGTAAAGGCTCCCCCAGGGAGTTCAGGTGTACCCAAAGGCTTCTGCTGAGAGCACTTTTTGATGGCAGAAAGTGGCACCGTACGTGTTTTTTCGGGTCTAACTCGGGTTCAGCTTCTTGTTGCGGTTAGGGTTATGTTTAGGGTTGTTAGGAAAGAGTGAAGACGCAGAGTCCTGTTGAGTGTGGGGTTGCGTAAAGGCTCCCCCAGGGAGTTCAGGTGTACCCAAAGGCTTCCGCTGAGAGCACTTTTTGATGGCAGAAAGTGGCACCGTACGTGTTTTTTCGGGTCTAACTCGGGTTCAGCTTCTTGTTGCGGTTAGGGTTATGTTTAGGGTTGTTAGGAAAGAGTGAAGACGCAGAGTCCTGTTGAGTGTGGGGTTGCGTAAAGGCTCCCCCAGGGAGTTCAGGTGTACCCAAAGGCTTCCGCTGAGAGCACTTTTTGATGGCAGAAAGTGGCACCGTACGTGTTTTTTCGGGTCTAACTCGGGTTCAGCTTCTTGTTGCGGTTAGGGTTATGTTTAGGGTTGTTAGGAAAGAGTGAAGACGCAGAGTCCTGTTGAGTGTGGGGTTGCGTAAAGGCTCCCCCAGGGAGTTCAGGTGTACCCAAAGGCTTCCGCTGAGAGCACTTTTTGATGGCAGAAAGTGGCACCGTACGTGTTTTTTTGGGTCTAACTCGGGTTCAGCTTCTTGTTGCGGTTAGGGTTATGTTTAGGGTTGTTAGGAAAGAGTGAAGACGCAGAGTCCTGTTGAGTGTGGGGTTGCGTAAAGGCTCCCCCAGGGAGTTCAGGTGTACCCAAAGGCTTCCGCTGAGAGCACTTTTTGATGGCAGAAAGTGGCACCGTACGTGTTTTTTCGGGTCTAACTCGGGTTCAGCTTCTTGTTCCGGTTAGGGTTATGTTTAGGGTTGTTAGGAAAGAGTGAAGACGCAGAGTCCTGTTGAGTGTGGGTTTGCGTAAAGGCTCCCCCAGGGAGTTCAGGTGTACCCAAAGGCTTCCGCTGAGAGCACTTTTTGATGGCAGAAAGTGGCACCGTACGTGTTTTTTCGGGTCTAACTCGCGTTCAGCTTCTTGTTGCGGTTAGGGTTATGTTTAGGGTTGTTAGGAAAGAGTGAAGACGCAGAGTCCTGTTGAGTGTGGGGTTGCGTAAAGGCTCCCCCAGGGAGTTCAGGTGTACCCAAAGGCTTCCGCTGAGAGCACTTTTTGATGGCAGAAAGTGGCACCGTACGTCTTTTTTCGGGTCTAACTCGGGTTCAGCTTCTTGTTGCGGTTAGGGTTATGTTTAGGGTTGTTAGGAAAGAGTGAAGACGCAGAGTCCTGTTGAGTGTGGGGTTGCGTAAAGGCTCCCCCAGGGAGTTCAGGTGTACCCAAAGGCTTCCGCTGAGAGCACTTTTTGATGGCAGAAAGTGGCACCGTACGTGTTTTTTCGGGTCTAACTCGGGTTCAGCTTCTTGTTCCGGTTAGGGTTATGTTTAGGGTTGTTAGGAAAGAATGAAGACACAGAGTCCTGTTGAGTGTGGGGTTGCGTAAAGGCTCCCCCAGGGAGTTCAGGTGTACCCAAAGGCTTCTGCTGAGAGCACTTTTTGATGGCAGAAAGTGGCACCGTACGTGTTTTTTCGGGTCTAACTCGGGTTCAGCTTCTTGTTGCGGTTAGGGTTATGTTTAGGGTTGTTAGGAAAGAGTGAAGACGCAGAGTCCTGTTGAGTGTGGGGTTGCGTAAAGGCTCCCCCAGGGAGTTCAGGTGTACCCAAAGGCTTCCGCTGAGAGCACTTTTTGATGGCAGAAAGTGGCACCGTACGTGTTTTTTCGGGTCTAACTCGGGTTCAGCTTCTTGTTCCGGTTAGGCTTATGTTTAGGGTTGTTTGGAAAGAGTGAAGACGCAGAGTCCTGTTGAGTGTGGGGTTGCATAAAGGCTCCCCCAGGGAGTTCAGGTGTACCCAAAGGCTTCCGCTGAGAGCACTTTTTGATGGCAGAAAGTGGCACCGTACGTGTTTTTTCGGGTCTAACTCGGGTTGAGCTTCTTGTTGCGGTTAGGGTTATGTTTAGGGTTGTTAGGAAAGAGTGAAGACGCAGAGTCCTGTTGAGTGTGGGGTTGCGTAAAGGCTCCCCCAGGGAGTTCAGGTGTACCCAAAGGCTTCCGCTGAGAGCACTTTTTGATGGCAGAAAGTGGCACCGTACGTGTTTTTTCGGGTCTAACTCGGGTTCAGCTTCTTGTTGCGGTTAGGGTTATGTTTAGGGTTGTTAGGAAAGAGTGAAGACGCAGAGTCCTGTTGAGTGTGGGGTTGCGTAAAGGCTCCCCCAGGGAGTTCAGGTGTACCCAAAGGCTTCCGCTGAGAGCACTTTTGGATGGCAGAAAGTGGCACCGTACGTGTTTTTTCGGGTCTAACTCGGGTTCAGCTTCTTGTTGCGGTTAGGGTTATGTTTAGGGTTGTTAGGAAAGAGTGAAGACGCAGAGTCCTGTTGAGTGTGGGGTTGCATAAAGGCTCCCCCAGGGAGTTCAGGTGTACCCAAAGGCTTCCGCTGAGAGCACTTCTGGATGGCAGAAAGTGGCACCGTACGTGTTTTTTCGGGTCTAACTCGGGTTCAGCTTCTTGTTGCGGTTAGGGTTATGTTTAGGGTTGTTAGGAAAGAGTGAAGACGCAGAGTCCTGTTG
Organism: Anser anser; assembly: GCF_964211835.1. NCBI lineage: Eukaryota > Metazoa > Chordata > Aves > Anseriformes > Anatidae > Anser > Anser anser. The sequence continues at coordinate 85,497 of NW_028153538.1, forward strand.
AGTGTGGGGTTGCGTAAAGGCTCCCCCAGGGAGTTCAGGTGTACCCAAAGGCTTCCGCTGAGAGCACTTTTTGATGGCAGAAAGTGGCACCGTACGTGTTTTTTCGGGTCTAACTCGGGTTCAGCTTCTTGTTGCGGTTAGGGTTATGTTTAGGGTTGTTAGGAAAGAGTGAAGACGCAGAGTCCTGTTGAGTGTGGGGTTGCGTAAAGGCTCCCCCAGGGAGTTCAGGTGTACCCAAAGGCTTCTGCTGAGAGCACTTTTTGATGGCAGAAAGTGGCACCGTACGTGTTTTTTCGGGTCTAACTCGGGTTCAGCTTCTTGTTGCGGTTAGGGTTATGTTTAGGGTTGTTAGGAAAGAGTGAAGACGCAGAGTCCTGTTGAGTGTGGGGTTGCGTAAAGGCTCCCCCAGGGAGTTCAGGTGTACCCAAAGGCTTCCGCTGAGAGCACTTTTTGATGGCAGAAAGTGGCACCGTACGTGTTTTTTCGGGTCTAACTCGGGTTCAGCTTCTTGTTGCGGTTAGGGTTATGTTTAGGGTTGTTAGGAAAGAGTGAAGACGCAGAGTCCTGTTGAGTGTGGGGTTGCGTAAAGGCTCCCCCAGGGAGTTCAGGTGTACCCAAAGGCTTCCGCTGAGAGCACTTTTTGATGGCAGAAAGTGGCACCGTACGTGTTTTTTCGGGTCTAACTCGGGTTCAGCTTCTTGTTGCGGTTAGGGTTATGTTTAGGGTTGTTAGGAAAGAGTGAAGACGCAGAGTCCTGTTGAGTGTGGGGTTGCGTAAAGGCTCCCCCAGGGAGTTCAGGTGTACCCAAAGGCTTCCGCTGAGAGCACTTTTTGATGGCAGAAAGTGGCACCGTACGTGTTTTTTCGGGTCTAACTCGGGTTCAGCTTCTTGTTGCGGTTAGGGTTATGTTTAGGGTTGTTAGGAAAGAGTGAAGACGCAGAGTCCTGTTGAGTGTGGGGTTGCGTAAAGGCTCCCCCAGGGAGTTCAGGTGTACCCAAAGGCTTCCGCTGAGAGCACTTTTTGATGGCAGAAAGTGGCACCGTACGTGTTTTTTCGGGTCTAACTCGGGTTCAGCTTCTTGTTGCGGTTAGGGTTATGTTTAGGGTTGTTAGGAAAGAGTGAAGACGCAGAGTCCTGTTGAGTGTGGGGTTGCGTAAAGGCTCCCCCAGGGAGTTCAGGTGTACCCAAAGGCTTCCGCTGAGAGCACTTTTGGATGGCAGAAAGTGGCACCGTACGTGTTTTTTCGGGTCTAACTCGGGTTCAGCTTCTTGTTGCGGTTAGGGTTATGTTTAGGGTTGTTAGGAAAGAGTGAAGACGCAGAGTCCTGTTGAGTGTGGGGTTGCGTAAAGGCTCCCCCAGGGAGTTCAGGTGTACCCAAAGGCTTCCGCTGAGAGCACTTTTTGATGGCAGAAAGTGGCACCGTACGTGTTTTTTCGGGTCTAACTCGGGTTCAGCTTCTTGTTGCGGTTAGGGTTATGTTTAGGGTTGTTAGGAAAGAGTGAAGACGCAGAGTCCTGTTGAGTGTGGGGTTGCGTAAAGGCTCCCCCAGGGAGTTCAGGTGTACCCAAAGGCTTCCGCTGAGAGCACTTTTTGATGGCAGAAAGTGGCACCGTACGTGTTTTTTCGGGTCTAACTCGGGTTCAGCTTCTTGTTGCGGTTAGGGTTATGTTTAGGGTTGTTAGGAAAGAGTGAAGACGCAGAGTCCTGTTGAGTGTGGGGTTGCGTAAAGGCTCCCCCAGGGAGTTCAGGTGTACCCAAAGGCTTCCGCTGAGAGCACTTTTTGATGGCAGAAAGTGGCACCGTACGTGTTTTTTCGGGTCTAACTCGGGTTCAGCTTCTTGTTGCGGTTAGGGTTATGTTTAGGGTTGTTAGGAAAGAGTGAAGACGCAGAGTCCTGTTGAGTGTGGGGTTGCGTAAAGGCTCCCCCAGGGAGTTCAGGTGTACCCAAAGGCTTCCGCTGAGAGCACTTTTTGATGGCAGAAAGTGGCACCGTACGTGTTTTTTCGGGTCTAACTCGGGTTCAGCTTCTTGTTGCGGTTAGGGTTATGTTTAGGGTTGTTAGGAAAGAGTGAAGACGCAGAGTCCTGTTGAGTGTGGGGTTGCGTAAAGGCTCCCCCAGGGAGTTCAGGTGTACCCAAAGGCTTCCACTGAGAGCACTTTTTGATGGCAGAAAGTGGCACCGTACGTGTTTTTTCGGGTCTAACTCGGGTTCAGCTTCTTGTTGCGGTTAGGGTTATGTTTAGGGTTGTTAGGAAAGAGTGAAGACGCAGAGTCCTGTTGAGTGTGGGGTTGCGTAAAGGCTCCCCCAGGGAGTTCAGGTGTTCCCAATGGCTTCCGCTGAGAGCACTTTTTGATGGCAGAAAGTGGCACCGTACGTGTTTTTTCGGGTCTAACTCGGGTTCAGCTTCTTGTTGCGGTTAGGGTTATGTTTAGGGTTGTTTGGAAAGAGTGAAGACGCAGAGTCCTGTTGAGTGTGGGGTTGCGTAAAGGCTCCCCCAGGGAGTTCAGGTGTACCCAAAGGCTTCCGCTGAGAGCACTTTTGGATGGCAGAAAGTGGCACCGTACGTGTTTTTTCGGGTCTAACTCGGGTTCAGCTTCTTGTTGCGGTTAGGGTTATGTTTAGGGTTGTTAGGAAAGAGTGAAGACGCAGAGTCCTGTTGAGTGTGGGGTTGCGTAAAGGCTCCCCCAGGGAGTTCAGGTGTACCCAAAGGCTTCCGCTGAGAGCACTTTTTGATGGCAGAAAGTGGCACCGTACGTGTTTTTTCGGGTCTAACTCGGGTTCAGCTTCTTGTTGCGGTTAGGGTTATGTTTAGGGTTGTTAGGAAAGAGTGAAGACGCAGAGTCCTGTTGAGTGTGGGGTTGCGTAAAGGCTCCCCCAGGGAGTTCAGGTGTACCCAAAGGCTTCCGCTGAGAGCACTTTTTGATGGCAGAAAGTGGCACCGTACGTGTTTTTTCGGGTCTAACTCGGGTTCAGCTTCTTGTTGCGGTTAGGGTTATGTTTAGGGTTGTTAGGAAAGAGTGAAGACGCAGAGTCCTGTTGAGTGTGGGGTTGCGTAAAGGCTCCCCCAGGGAGTTCAGGTGTACCCAAAGGCTTCCGCTGAGAGCACTTTTTGATGGCAGAAAGTGGCACCGTACGTGTTTTTTCGGGTCTAACTCGGGTTCAGCTTCTTGTTGCAGTTAGGGTTATGTTTAGGGTTGTTAGGAAAGAGTGAAGACGCAGAGTCCTGTTGAGTGTGGGGTTGCGTAAAGGCTCCCCCAGGGAGTTCAGGTGTACCCAAAGGCTTCCGCTGAGAGCACTTTTTGATGGCAGAAAGTGGCACCGTACGTGTTTTTTCGGGTCTAACTCGGGTTCAGCTTCTTGTTGCGGTTAGGGTTATGTTTAGGGTTGTTAGGAAAGAGTGAAGACGCAGAGTCCTGTTGAGTGTGGGGTTGCGTAAAGGCTCCCCCAGGGAGTTCAGGTGTACCCAAAGGCTTCCGCTGAGAGCACTTTTTGATGGCAGAAAGTGGCACCGTACGTCTTTTTTCGGGTCTAACTCGGGTTCAGCTTCTTGTTGCGGTTAGGGTTATGTTTAGGGTTGTTAGGAAAGAGTGAAGACGCAGAGTCCTGTTGAGTGTGGGGTTGCGTAAAGGCTCCCCCAGGGAGTTCAGGTGTTCCCAAAGGCTTCCGCTGAGAGCACTTTTTGATGGCAGAAAGTGGCACCGTACGTGTTTTTTCGGGTCTAACTCGGGTTCAGCTTCTTGTTGCGGTTAGGGTTATGTTTAGGGTTGTTTGGAAAGAGTGAAGACGCAGAGTCCTGTTGAGTGTGGGGTTGCGTAAAGGCTCCCCCAGGGAGTTCAGGTGTACCCAAAGGCTTCCGCTGAGAGCACTTTTGGATGGCAGAAAGTGGCACCGTACGTGTTTTTTCGGGTCTAACTCGGGTTCAGCTTCTTGTTGCGGTTAGGGTTATGTTTAGGGTTGTTAGGAAAGAGTGAAGACGCAGAGTCCTGTTGAGTGTGGGGTTGCGTAAAGGCTCCCCCAGGGAGTTCAGGTGTACCCAAAGGCTTCCGCTGAGAGCACTTTTTGATGGCAGAAAGTGGCACCGTACGTGTTTTTTCGGGTCTAACTCGGGTTCAGCTTCTTGTTGCGGTTAGGGTTATGTTTAGGGTTGTTAGGAAAGAGTGAAGACGCAGAGTCCTGTTGAGTGTGGGGTTGCGTAAAGGCTCCCCCAGGGAGTTCAGGTGTACCCAAAGGCTTCCGCTGAGAGCACTTTTGGATGGCAGAAAGTGGCACCGTACGTGTTTTTTCGGGTGTAACTCGGGTTGAGCTTCTTGTTGCGGTTAGGGTTATGTTTAGGGTTGTTAGGAAAGAGTGAAGACGCAGAGTCCTGTTGAGTGTGGGGTTGCGTAAAGGCTCCCCCAGGGAGTTCAGGTGTACCCAAAGGCTTCCGCTGAGAGCACTTTTTGATGGCAGAAAGTGGCACCGTACGTGTTTTTTCGGGTCTAACTCGGGTTCAGCTTCTTGTTGCGGTTAGGGTTATGTTTAGGGTTGTTAGGAAAGAGTGAAGACGCAGAGTCCTGTTGAGTGTGGGGTTGCGTAAAGGCTCCCCCAGGGAGTTCAGGTGTACCCAAAGGCTTCCGCTGAGAGCACTTTTTGATGGCAGAAAGTGGCACCGTACGTGTTTTTTCGGGTCTAACTCGGGTTCAGCTTCTTGTTGCGGTTAGGGTTATGTTTAGGGTTGTTAGGAAAGAGTGAAGACGCAGAGTCCTGTTGAGTGTGGGGTTGCGTAAAGGCTCCCCCAGGGAGTTCAGGTGTACCCAAAGGCTTCCGCTGAGAGCACTTTTTGATGGCAGAAAGTGGCACCGTACGTGTTTTTTCGGGTCTAACTCGGGTTCAGCTTCTTGTTGCGGTTAGGGTTATGTTTAGGGTTGTTAGGAAAGAGTGAAGACGCAGAGTCCTGTTGAGTGTGGGGTTGCGTAAAGGCTCCCCCAGGGAGTTCAGGTGTACCCAAAGGCTTCCGCTGAGAGCACTTTTTGATGGCAGAAAGTGGCACCGTACGTGTTTTTTCGGGTCTAACTCGGGTTCAGCTTCTTGTTGCGGTTAGGGTTATGTTTAGGGTTGTTAGGAAAGAGTGAAGACGCAGAGTCCTGTTGAGTGTGGGGTTGCGTAAAGGCTCCCCCAGGGAGTTCAGGTGTACCCAAAGGCTTCCGCTGAGAGCACTTTTTGATGGCAGAAAGTGGCACCGTACGTGTTTTTTCGGGTCTAACTCGGGTTCAGCTTCTTGTTGCGGTTAGGGTTATGTTTAGGGTTGTTAGGAAAGAGTGAAGACGCAGAGTCCTGTTGAGTGTGGGGTTGCGTAAAGGCTCCCCCAGGGAGTTCAGGTGTACCCAAAGGCTTCCGCTGAGAGCACTTTTTGATGGCAGAAAGTGGCACCGTACGTGTTTTTTCGTGTGTAACTCGGGTTCAGCTTCTTGTTGCGGTTAGGGTTATGTTTAGGGTTGTTAGGAAAGAGTGAAGACGCAGAGTCCTGTTGAGTGTGGGGTTGCGTAAAGGCTCCCCCAGGGAGTTCAGGTGTACCCAAAGGCTTCCGCTGAGAGCACTTTTTGATGGCAGAAAGTGGCACCGTACGTGTTTTTTCGGGTCTAACTCGGGTTCAGCTTCTTGTTGCGGTCAGGGTTATGTTTAGGGTTGTTAGGAAAGAGTGAAGACGCAGAGTCCTGTTGAGTGTGGGGTTGCGTAAAGGCTCCCCCAGGGAGTTCAGGTGTACCCAAAGGCTTCCGCTGAGAGCACTTTTTGATGGCAGAAAGTGGCACCGTACGTGTTTTTTCGGGTCTAACTCGGGTTCAGCTTCTTGTTGCGGTTAGGGTTATGTTTAGGGTTGTTAGGAAAGAGTGAAGACGCAGAGTCCTGTTGAGTGTGGGGTTGCGTAAAGGCTCCCCCAGGGAGTTCAGGTGTACCCAAAGGCTTCCGCTGAGAGCACTTTTTGATGGCAGAAAGTGGCACCGTACGTGTTTTTTCGGGTCTAACTCGGGTTCAGCTTCTTGTTGCGGTTAGGGTTATGTTTAGGGTTGTTAGGAAAGAGTGAAGACGCAGAGTCCTGTTGAGTGTGGGGTTGCGTAAAGGCTCCCCCAGGGAGTTCAGGTGTACCCAAAGGCTTCCGCTGAGAGCACTTTTTGATGGCAGAAAGTGGCACCGTACGTGTTTTTTCGGGTCTAACTCGGGTTCAGCTTCTTGTTGCGGTTAGGGTTATGTTTAGGGTTGTTAGGAAAGAGTGAAGACGCAGAGTCCTGTTGAGTGTGGGGTTGCGTAAAGGCTCCCCCAGGGAGTTCAGGTGTACCCAAAGGCTTCCGCTGAGAGCACTTTTTGATGGCAGAAAGTGGCACCGTACGTGTTTTTTCGGGTCTAACTCGGGTTCAGCTTCTTGTTGCGGTTAGGGTTATGTTTAGGGTTGCTAGGAAAGAGTGAAGACGCAGAGTCCTGTTGAGTGTGGGGTTGCGTAAAGGCTCCCCCAGGGAGTTCAGGTGTACCCAAAGGCTTCCGCTGAGAGCACTTTTTGATGGCAGAAAGTGGCACCGTACGTGTTTTTTCGGGTCTAACTCGGGTTCAGCTTCTTGTTGCGGTTAGGGTTATGTTTAGGGTTGTTAGGAAAGAGTGAAGACGCAGAGTCCTGTTGAGTGTGGGGTTGCGTAAAGGCTCCCCCAGGGAGTTCAGGTGTACCCAAAGGCTTCCGCTGAGAGCACTTTTGGATGGCAGAAAGTGGCACCATACGTGTTTTTTCGGGTCTAACTCGGGTTCAGCTTCTTGTTGCGGTTAGGGTTATGTTTAGGGTTGTTAGGAAAGAGTGAAGACGCAGAGTCCTGTTGAGTGTGGGGTTGCGTAAAGGCTCCCCCAGGGAGTTCAGGTGTACCCAAAGGCTTCCGCTGAGAGCACTTTTTGATGGCAGAAAGTGGCACCGTACGTGTTTTTTCGGGTCTAACTCGGGTTCAGCTTCTTGTTGCGGTTAGGGTTATGTTTAGGGTTGTTAGGAAAGAGTGAAGACGCAGAGTCCTGTTGAGTGTGGGGTTGCGTAAAGGCTCCCCCAGGGAGTTCAGGTGTACCCAAAGGCTTCCGCTGAGAGCACTTTTTGATGGCAGAAAGTGGCACCGTACGTGTTTTTTCGGGTCTAACTCGGGTTCAGCTTCTTGTTGCGGTTAGGGTTATGTTTAGGGTTGCTAGGAAAGAGTGAAGACGCAGAGTCCTGTTGAGTGTGGGGTTGCGTAAAGGCTCCCCCAGGGAGTTCAGGTGTACCCAAAGGCTTCCGCTGAGAGCACTTTTGGATGGCAGAAAGTGGCACCGTACGTGTTTTTTCGGGTCTAACTCGGGTTCAGCTTCTTGTTGCGGTTAGGGTTATGTTTAGGGTTGTTAGGAAAGAGTGAAGACGCAGAGTCCTGTTGAGTGTGGGGTTGTGTAAAGGCTCCCCCAGGGAGTTCAGGTGTACCCAAAGGCTTCCGCTGAGAGCACTTTTTGATGGCAGAAAGTGGCACCGTACGTGTTTTTTCGGGTCTAACTCGGGTTGAGCTTCTTGTTCCGGTTAGGGTTATGTTTAGGGTTGTTAGGAAAGAGTGAAGACGCAGAGTCCTGTTGAGTGTGGGGTTGCGTAAAGGCTCCCCCAGGGAGTTCAGGTGTACCCAAAGGCTTCCGCTGAGAGCACTTTTTGATGGCAGAAAGTGGCACCGTACGTGTTTTTTCGGGTCTAACTCGGGTTCAGCTTCTTGTTGCGGTTAGGGTTATGTTTAGGGTTGTTAGGAAAGAGTGAAGACGCAGAGTCCTGTTGAGTGTGGGGTTGCGTAAAGGCTCCCCCAGGGAGTTCAGGTGTACCCAAAGGCTTCCGCTGAGAGCACTTTTTGATGGCAGAAAGTGGCACCGTACGTGTTTTTTCGGGTCTAACTCGGGTTCAGCTTCTTGTTGCGGTTAGGGTTATGTTTAGGGTTGTTAGGAAAGAGTGAAGACGCAGAGTCCTGTTGAGTGTGGGGTTGCATAAAGGCTCCCCCAGGGAGTTCAGGTGTACCCAAAGGCTTCCGCTGAGAGCACTTTTGGATGGCAGAAAGTGGCACCGTACGTGTTTTTTCGGGTCTAACTCGGGTTCAGCTTCTTGTTGCGGTTAGGGTTATGTTTAGGGTTGTTAGGAAAGAGTGAAGACGCAGAGTCCTGTTGAGTGTGGGGTTGCGTAAAGGCTCCCCCAGGGAGTTCAGGTGTACCCAAAGGCTTCCACTGAGAGCACTTTTTGATGGCAGAAAGTGGCACCGTACGTGTTTTTTCGGGTCTAACTCGGGTTCAGCTTCTTGTTGCGGTTAGGGTTATGTTTAGGGTTGTTAGGAAAGAGTGAAGACGCAGAGTCCTGTTGAGTGTGGGGTTGTGTAAAGGCTCCCCCAGGGAGTTCAGGTGTACCCAAAGGCTTCCGCTGAGAGCACTTTTTGATGGCAGAAAGTGGCACCGTACGTGTTTTTTCGGGTCTAACTCGGGTTGAGCTTCTTGTTCCGGTTAGGGTTATGTTTAGGGTTGTTAGGAAAGAGTGAAGACGCAGAGTCCTGTTGAGTGTGGGGTTGCGTAAAGGCTCCCCCAGGGAGTTCAGGTGTACCCAAAGGCTTCCGCTGAGAGCACTTTTTGATGGCAGAAAGTGGCACCGTACGTGTTTTTTCGGGTCTAACTCGGGTTCAGCTTCTTGTTGCGGTTAGGGTTATGTTTAGGGTTGTTAGGAAAGAGTGAAGACGCAGAGTCCTGTTGAGTGTGGGGTTGCGTAAAGGCTCCCCCAGGGAGTTCAGGTGTACCCAAAGGCTTCCGCTGAGAGCACTTTTTGATGGCAGAAAGTGGCACCGTACGTGTTTTTTCGGGTCTAACTCGGGTTCAGCTTCTTGTTGCGGTTAGGGTTATGTTTAGGGTTGTTAGGAAAGAGTGAAGACGCAGAGTCCTGTTGAGTGTGGGGTTGCGTAAAGGCTCCCCCAGGGAGTTCAGGTGTACCCCAAGGCTTCCGCTGAGAGCACTTTTTGATGGCAGAAAGTGGCACCGTACGTGTTTTTTCGGGTCTAACTCGGGTTCAGCTTCTTGTTGCGGTTAGGGTTATGTTTAGGGTTGTTAGGAAAGAGTGAAGACGCAGAGTCCTGTTGAGTGTGGGGTTGCGTAAAGGCTCCCCCAGGGAGTTCAGGTGTACCCAAAGGCTTCCGCTGAGAGCACTTTTTGATGGCAGAAAGTGGCACCGTACGTGTTTTTTCGGGTCTAACTCGGGTTGAGCTTCTTGTTGCGGTTAGGGTTATGTTTAGGGTTGTTAGGAAAGAGTGAAGACGCAGAGTCCTGTTGAGTGTGGGGTTGCGTAAAGGCTCCCCCAGGGAGTTCAGGTGTACCCAAAGGCTTCCGCTGAGAGCACTTTTTGATGGCAGAAAGTGGCACCGTACGTGTTTTTTCGGGTCTAACTCGGGTTCAGCTTCTTGTTGCGGTTAGGGTTATGTTTAGGGTTGTTAGGAAAGAGTGAAGACGCAGAGTCCTGTTGAGTG